>NW_020955675.1:182492-226826 GCF_003031625.1 Empidonax traillii | reverse complement strand
CCCCCTTCCCCTCTTTTGCTTTTTTGCTATTGTAACGATGAGCTAAAATCTCTCCTGCAAACCGGTAAGTACAACCTTTCTGGATCCTTTTGTTTCCGCCTAGGGTCAAAGACACCCCCCTCTTCCAAAAAGAAGATATAATAATCCTCTTTATTTATTTTTTTTTATTTTTTATTACAGCCCTTGCAGAAGAGAAAGAACTTAATATTTTGCAAAGGAGACAGAGAGACTGATACTGCAATACAGCTCTCATCTCTCTCCCTTCTCCCCAATTAGATGCTGGTTTTAATTGCAGAGGGTATTTCTCTTTTCGTGCTTTCAACCATCTCCTCTTTCCCACAGGGGAGGGTTTCATTTGCAAGTTGATCCTAAGGATTTCTGTTCCTCTGGCATTTCTCTCCCCTAAATGCATCCTTCTGCTCTTAAGTTTGTGGATGGGGGGCAAATTTTTCTAGTTCTTTTACACGAGGAAGGCAAAAAGGACCTTTTCTATTGAGAGATTAGGACTAAAAGCGACGATCGCTCCGAATGGTTCTAATGGGCATTTCAGGGATTCAAGGAAGGCTGCATCACCGCCGTTATTATTACCATCCTTAGCGTTCCTCTGTGCCCATACATTTAAAATATCTGGTGGAAGGAAGGGTGAAACCATATGTTGAAGGAGCTGCATCTCATTAGTGCAGCATTATTTTCATCTGATTGGAGAAGAATGGTGTCTTCATTCGGGAACGTATATAGTAGGATAGCAAATTTATCGGCTGGTAAGTGTCAAGGCTTTGTTTGTTTTGTTTTTTTTTTTTCCTCTTCCACTTTCAGCTTTTTAACCGGGTCTCCTGCTTGGTCCTGGGGGCACAAAATGCCCTAATCCGAGGCAGGCTGAGCGTTTCAATCCTAGGTGCCTCTTTAGCTGTCACTTCCCTTTAGATCTGCTGATCGCATGGGCATGTGCTTTAGAAAGATTAATCATCTCTAAATGCTTTAATCAGCTAAAATGACTAATATGTGGCGTGTATTTATCTGATAATATACCAGTTGCATTAATTCACCGGCGCATTTGCGAGGGGAAGCTTCCCTTTCGCATCAGGGAGGGCTGTTAACCGTTTGCTCCGGTGAAGATGCTGTGGGGATTTCTGAGGGGGAACTGTTCTGCCAGGGACATCAGCAAGCCCTGCACACTCCTTGGAACTTACGTGTGGAATACATTGAGCCGGGAGGGAGAGGGGTTCGAGGGCTGAGGCTCAATAACTTTGGGAGTTTGCATGGCTGCAGGATGGAGTGCGACACCGGAGAATTCTGCCCACCGGGTGTTTCACCCCCCGTAGCCGATGCGGGCTGTGATGGCCACAAAGCACCCGGGTGTGAGATCTGTGGAGTTGCAAATGCCGGTCCTACGGTGGAAATCGTGTAGAGAGATGCAACACGTCCATCCCGTGTGTGCTCGTGTTGCTGTGTGGGGCTGCATGTGCTGTCCTCTTTATAGGTGGCATTTACCACGGGGAGGGGGAGAAGGGAGGCTGCTATCGCGTGATGGAACCGTCTACCATCTCTTAAGTATAAATCAGGGCAAGGCTCGCCCATCCCACACCCCTGGAGTTGGTTGTGAACGTCTGCCCAACAACTGCTGAACTTTCCAAGAGCCTAACACGAGTCTGGCAGGTAGGGGCTTGAGTAGAAGGAGCGGGGCAGGGCAGAAACACTGAAATCTGCATTTTTCTTCCCATTGCAGTTTTGTAAACACCAAGAAATGATGAAACCTTCCACGGCAGAGACGCTTCATAAAGGAAGGATGTTGTGGATAATTCTTCTAAGCACAATTGCTCTAGCATGGACTACACCTATTCCCTTGATAGAGGACTCGGAGGAACTGGATGAGCCCTGCTTTGATCCATGTTACTGTGAAGTGAAGGAGAGCCTTTTCCATATACATTGTGACAACAAAGGATTTATAAATATTAGTCAGATAACAGAGTCATGGTCGAGACCTTTTAAACTTTATCTGCAGAGGAATTCCATGAGGAAATTGTACACCAACAGTTTTCTTCACTTGAACAATGCTGTGTCTATTAACCTTGGGAACAACGCACTGCAGGACATTCAGACAGGGGCTTTTAATGGGCTCCGAGTTCTGAAGAGGTTGTATTTGCACGAAAACAAATTGGACATCTTCAGGAACGACACTTTCCTGGGTTTGGAAAGTCTGGAATATCTGCAGGCAGATTACAATGTCATTAAACGGATTGAAAGCGGGGCATTTCGAAACCTAAGTAAATTGAGGGTCCTTATCCTAAACGACAATCTCATCCCCATGCTTCCCACCAATTTATTTAAGTCTGTGTCCTTAACCCACTTGGACTTGCGCGGGAACCGGCTGAAAGTCCTTTCCTACCGCGGGATGTTGGACCATATTGGCAGGAGCCTGATGGAGATCCAGCTGGAGGAGAACCCATGGAACTGTACGTGTGAGATCGTGCAGCTGAAGAGCTGGTTGGAGCGCATCCCCTACACTGCTCTGGTGGGGGACATCACCTGCGAGACCCCCTTCCACTTCCACGGGAAGGACCTGAGGGAAATCAAGAGAAGCAAGCTGTGCCCCATGCTGTCCGACTCCGAGGTGGAAGCCAGCCTGGGCATCCCTCAGCTGTCGTCCAGCAAGGAGAACGCGTGGCCTACGAAGCCTTCCTCCATGCTGTCCTCCTTCCATTTCACCGCCTCCTCTGTTGAGTACAAAACCTCCAACAAGCAGCCCAAGCCCACCAAGCAGCCCAGGGCGCCCCGGCCTCCCCCGACCCCCCGCGGCCTGTACCCCGGGCCCAACCAACCCCCCGTGGCTGCCTACCAGACCCGGCCCCCCATCCCCATCATCTGCCCCACCGGCTGCTCTTGCAGTTTGCACATCAACGACCTGGGCCTGACGGTCAACTGCAAGGAGCGAGGGTTCCACAACATCTCCGAGCTCCTGCCCAGGCCCTTGAACGCCAAGAAGCTGTACCTGAACGGGAATTTGATCCAGAAAATCTACCGCTCCGATTTCTGGAATTTTTCCTCCTTGGATCTCTTACACCTGGGGAACAACCGGATCTCCTACGTGCAGGACGGGGCGTTCATCAACCTGCCCAACCTCAAGAGCCTGTACCTGAACGGGAACGACATCGAGCGGCTCACCCCGGGCATGTTCCGGGGCCTGCAGAGTTTGCATTACCTGTACTTCGAGTACAACCTGATCAGGGAAATCCAGCCGGCGGCCTTCAGCCTCATGCCCAACCTGAAGCTCCTCTTCCTCAACGACAACCTGCTCCGCACGCTGCCCACCGACGCCTTCGCCGGCACCTCCCTGGCGCGCCTCAACCTGCGCAACAACCACTTCCTGGCGCTGCCGGTGGCCGGGGTGCTGGAGCACCTGCACGCCATCGTGCAGATCGACCTGAAGCTCAACCCCTGGGACTGCACCTGCGAGCTGGTGCCGCTCAAGCAGTGGCTGGAGGGGCTCAGCTCGGTCAGCGTGGTGGGCGAGGTACTGTGCTTCAGCCCCGAGCCGCTGGCCCGCCGCGACCTGCGCTCCCTGGAGCTGGCCGCGCTGTGCCCCGCCGCCCTGCGCCCCGCCGCCGCCGCCGCCTCGCCCCCCGCCGCCCCTCCGCCGCCCGCGGCCACCGGCGCGGCCGCCTACGAGCTGCCCCCGGCCGCGGCCGCCGCCGCCGTGCCGCTGTCCGTGCTCATCCTCAGCCTGCTCGTCCTCTTCTTCTCCGCCGTGCTGGTGGCCGCCGGGCTCTTCGCCTTCGTGCTGCGGCGCCGCCGGAGGAAGTTGCCGTTCCGCGGCCCGCGGGCGGAGGCGGCGGACCTGGGCGCGGTGCCGCTGCGCTGCCCGAGGCTCTTCCCCGAGGGCGGCGGCGGCGGCGGCGGTGGCGGGGGGGGCACCGGCGAGCGGTCCCCGGAGAAGGCGCCCCCGGCGGGCCACGTCTACGACTACATCCCGCACCCGGTGACCCAGATGTGCAACAACCCCATCTACAAGCCGCGGGAGGAGGAGGAGGCGGCGGGCGGCGGCGGCGGCGGCGGCGGAGGTGGAGGTGGAGGGGAGTCGGCCGAGCTGCTGCGGGGCGGCGGCGAGCGCGGCTTCGCCCACCCCGCCGCCCCCGCCGCCGCTCCGGAGCCCGGCAGCAGCTACCGCACCTTGCTGGAGAAGGAGCAGGAGTGGAGCCTGGCCGTGTCCAGCTCGCAGCTCAACACCATCGTGGCCGTGCACCCCCAGCACCCCGCAGGCGGAGGGCTGGCGGCGGGCGCGCTCGGGGCGGCGGCGGCGGGGGGAGCCCCGCGGGACCGCGACCGCCCGCCGCCCTGCGCCGTGGGCTTCGTGGACTGCCTGTACGGCACCGTGCCCAAGCTGAAGGAACTGCACGTCCACCCCCCCGGCATGCAATACCCGGACCTGCAGCAGGACGCCAGGCTGAAGGAGACGCTCCTCTTCGCGGCCGGCAAGGGCTTCCCGGACCACCAAACCCCCACAAGCGAATACCTCGAGTTAAGGGCCAAACTCCAAACCAAGCCGGATTACCTCGAAGTCCTGGAGAAGACCACGTACCGGTTCTGACCGCCGCCCCGCCGCCCGCCCGGCCCCGCCGCCCGCGGGCAGAGGATACAGCTGTGCGCTCTGCCCCGCCAGATGTGCGCGCTGCGGGGCAGGGCCCTTCTCAGATCAGTAATCGACGAAGTGCCTTCGCAGACTTTTGCCAGCAGATGTTAATCAATCATTATTTTTTATACTGAAACTGAGACTTTGACTGTGCCATGTCATAAAGGTATATTATTATTATTATATTATTATTATTATGGGGGATCTTTGTATTGATCCTGATTAAGTAAATTCTATGTGTGTGTCTCTCTCTCTTTTTTATTTTTCTTTTTTTTTCTTTTTTTTTTCTTTATTCTTGTCCTTTGTTTTGTTTGTTGGCTTTTTTTTTTTTTTTTTTTTTTTTTTTTTTTTTTTTTTTTTTTTTTTTTTTTTTTTTTTTTTTTTTTTTTTTTTTTTTTTTTTTTTTTTTTTTTTTTTTTTTTTTTTTTTTTTTTTTTTTTTTTTTTTTTTTTTTTTTTTTTTTTTTTTTTTTTTTTTCCGTTGCGAGTAAACTTCCTTGATATTTTCCCTTGGAGGGGAGGGGGAGGGAAGATGGCATTTTGTGGCTTGCTTTCTTCCTGCCCATCATGGCACAGATTCTGTACATTTATTTAAAAGAAAACAAAAAATGCAAAGAAGCAAACGAGCGCAGTTTGCTGCATGCCTGGAAACTGCAAGAGGGGAAGGGAGGGGAGGGTCTTGCTCGAATGTCTCACTCTTGTCTCTCTCCCTCCCTCGCACGCACACTCACCCTCACCCTCCCCGCCACCCCGGCCCCTCCGCGCAGGGCGGTAGCGGGGCCCGGGGGCCGCGGGGGGAATCCCGTGGGCTGGGGGGAACTCCCCCCCTTCCTCCCCGGAGCCGAGCAGCCCAAAGGATGTCACCACGTGGCTCACACACCTAGGGGATGCTCAGTGACACTTCATCATGACGCCATGGTTTTTTGGAGGACATCCGCACTTTCCTAATAAAAGCAACATGCAAATATACAGAAAAAAAGGGGAAAAAAAGAAAAAAAAAAAAAAAGAAGAAGCTACTGGGCACCTCTCACTAACAGCTTTGTAGGAAGCACTTTTAATGTTTTCTCTCATGCACACATACACGCACACACACACACACACAAAGGTACAACAATGTGCATATATTTATTCTGTAATTTCAAGTGAATATAAATTGTAAAGGTAATGTTTAATCATTGTACAGTGATGCGTCTGGTATAGCTTTCCTAATAAAACGTTTTGAAAAACAATGCATATATATATATATATATATATATACAACCCCAAATATATATATATATATAGGAATACAAAGCTTGAACCTGAAACTTCAGCTTCCCCCACGGAGATTTCCTTCCCTCCCATAACCTTGAACGCTATTTTATTAATAACAGTTCGATGCACTGTGATGTTAACAGAGGAAAAAAAAAAAAAAAAAAACCTGTACAGCGTCTCTTGCCAAGATACCACCCGAGACTGTCACAAATCCGATTTGCGATCTGTATCCCTGCTGTGCTGTGCTGATAGTTAAAAATACCGGGAAAACTGGGAGCGCATCCCACCGGAGCGCTGGCTCCCGTCCTGCTGGAGGCACCGAGGCTTCGCTGGGGTGTCCCCGGTGTTCGGAGCCGCAGTCCGTGAGGGGCTGAGCAGTCAAAACGTGCAGGAGAGGGGGGGTGGGGGGGTGAATTAAACCGCAAATTCCAGTTTGGAATGGGGCGGTGCCATCCGGAAAAAGCAGCATCCCTCCCCGCTCCCGCCGCAAGCGGAGCGACGCCAAAGACGATCGGATTCCCCTGGCCCCGGGGGCAGGTCCCGGGTGGTATCTTGGTGTGTTTGTCCCCGTTGTCCCCCACCTCGTGTGGCCGCCGGTGCGCGTCCCCGCGCGGCCGCCAGGTGGCACCGCCGCTCCAGCGCTGGGGCGGCCGCGGGAGCGCGCACGGACCCGGCTCCCGGGGCCGCCTCTGGAGCCGCTCCCGCATCCCCGACCCCTCTCCTGCCATCCCCCCCCCAACCCCGCCCCGCTGAATGTACCCCCGGGCGCCTTATACCGGGGCGGGGCACAGCCCGTAGCTCCTAAAGTCCTTCAAATAGCGATTTTTTATAATGAAGTATCCAAACCGTCCATAAATATAATTTGCCTGAGCAGCGGTCAGGGTGATGTATCCGGACCTATGGAGGTTATTCCCCTGCTCAGCTCCAAAGGTGCTGCCCGGAGCGCTCCTGCCGCTGTCCCGAGGGGACTGGGATTTGTCACTTCCCCCCCTTCCCCCCCCCCAAGGTCATTCTCCCGACCATCCGCCCTCCTCCCTCTGGGGAAAAGCTTCGGTTTCACCCCTGACAATGCGTTTTAGCAGAGATAAACCCATAAATACTTGTTTTTTCCCCCCAGTGTCGCTATTTACAGCTCCAGCCAGGATGCTCCTGGTAGGCTTTTTGGGTCCGTCTGTCTTGGAGAGTCATGGTAGTAGCTGTGGGAGTCTGGAGACAGAGGGACAGCTCCAAACGTCTGTAAACCCAGCATCATCTCCATTACACCAGTAAAAAATGTTACCCATCCGAATTTCTTCTGTTGAGTTGATACTGTGTTTTATCACTGCTGCCTTCAGCTCTAATCCCTTGGGGTTGGTTCATTTGTTCGCTTTGTTGCTTGTTTTGGTTTTTTTATATTTTTTTTTAATGGATGATAGAAGAGCATGCCCGTGCTAAAAGCATGAGCCATGCAAGTGCAAAGGCCAGATCCTCCTCATCATAATTGTAATAATTGCATCGATGAGCCTACATGCAAGTAACACATGGAGCTGTATAAATCAGGTTAAAGTACAACCCCCAGTGAGAGTGGTGCTGTAAACATTTGGCAATGTCACCAAACCCCCAAGTGTTCATACTTGTATCCAAACAGAGTAAAGCCGGTTGCAAATAATGTTTATATTTTAATTAAACCGCAGAAAGGCAAGAGAATTTCAACGTAACTATAGGCAGTAATCTCGCCCGCGGACGGTGAGCAGATCTATTTATTCAGTGGAAAATAAATTTGTTCTATGAGAATGGAATTTTGTATTAAAAGAGATAATTTTTGGCTTATGTTGAGTTATTTTTCTTTCCTTGCGTAGGAAACTTCCTTTTCCTTGTGCACTGAGATGATTTGGGGACGAATTGCCCTGGAAGTGTTGACAGTATTTTAAAGGGATGATTCGCTCTGGGATTGCTGACAGTGTTTAAGTGTGATGTCTAAAGGGTGTTTTGATGACTTTTATTTTGCTGTTTCATTGTGCTGAGCTGAGGGCCGAGGGGGTGGCAGCAGCGCTTCCCACTGCAGGAAACTAAAATGGATCCATCACCTCTGCTCTGTGATAGGTGACTCTTCATGTGCTTCAGCCTGGGTTACACCTAATTATTAGGGAGTATTGATGCTAATTATATCATTATCAGCAGTGTTCTTGGTAGCATTCATGATGCTGGGAAGGAATCAAATAAAGTCAAAGTGATCTGCAGTTACATTAGAGCTGTTTGGTGGGATACCATTTTAAATAAATATTTTTTTAGCTTACTTCACTGTCCTAAAAGTACCTGGTGTTGGCCTGAGCAGTTCAGCCTCTGGGGGTGCTGGTAGCAAAGTTTTCAGCCTGTGTTTGGTCTGTTCACTCATTGACTATATTGAAATTCTTCCTACAGGTGGAAAAGAACAGTAAGGCCAGGTAAGTCCCAGTCAATAACAGCTGCACACAGGGAAATAGAAAGGATGGTGCTCAATTATTGGTGCTCTTTTGTATTTCCTGGATATTGTCGTTGATGTCACTGTCACACTGTGCCCTGGGTTAAAAGATTTGCTTCATGGGTCTCTTGAGTGTATCAACAGTGAGAGAAAGTTGTTCATTGTTACGGTATGAGTAATAATCTGAATTTTGGGAAGCAATCCAGTTCCTGTTGCAGGAAGATAGGACCTGAACTGCTCTGGTTAGATGAGTATTGAGAGTGAGAACCTCATTTGTTATGACAGTCGGTGAATTTGAGTTAAGCTGTGCTAGCTCAAGATTTTGTCAGAGACCTTTCCAGGAAAACCCACTTTTGAGTGTGGCTGATTTGGTTTTAAGCTGGAAATGTGTGGTTTTGTTCAGCTGATGTTCTCCTCTGCGAACTTTTCCAGCAGCAGGAGGGAAAGGTCTCTGCAAAGTGTCAATCTGCAGAGCTCTGCATTTCTGGAGAGCTCAGGTGTGCCAGAGGCACTTCTGTGAGTTCTGTGCTGCTTCCACCCTGTTCAAGTGCCTACTCCAGATGAATGAGACCTGATGATTTGGGTTTAGGTGGAACAGAAACGCTCACATGAAAAAAAAAAAAATAATTGTGTAGAATTTGGCTGTAAGTGTGGGAGTTCATTGCTCAGCTACATCACTCAACCACAGGGTACGACTCCTGGCAGAGCTCCAGCCACTTAGGTGGGAACTTGTTCCAGGATTGCACTTCTTCCAGAGGCATTTGCTTTTACAATGTGGATTTATGTACACTTGGAAATCAGGCTGCTGTGCACGGCATATTCCTATTTTCCGAGTTTTCCAAGGCTTGATTCTAAATCTGGCTTCCTCATAGCTGGGTTTCACAGTGAATTTATGGATGGATGGATTTATGAATGGGTGACACAGTACAACACAGTTGTTCTCCGTGGAAGAAATGTAAATCCACCCAATATGGAGCTTCACGGCAGCTTTTTGTACAAAAATTGCTGGTTTTTAATGCTGATGTGAGTGGAAATGCATCTCCTTTTTTTCCAGTTCTTGAAATATTGCTGTTTTGATTGGGCAGGTGTAGCTGTGTCCCAAATTCAAACCTGTTTGAGCTACTGGAATAATTGGAATGTGCCTGGAGCAAACCCTTGAGTGGGTATGGGCTAGAGACCCAATTTGGCTCCCTTGGAGCCACTGTTGAAACACCACATTATGCTCAGTTTTAGTCAACAGACTTGAGTGAAGAGCAAAAGCTGATCTCAGAAAATTACAACACATATTAAGTGGATTCAAGTATGTTGAGACAAGCGCTCCCTGTAACTATTTCAGAACAAAGTGAGTCATGGCACAGAGAAAATGAGTTTGTATCAATTTAGTAATTTTTCTGGTTGACCTCACTCACAGATTAATGCTTTTGGTCTTAAAATAAGAACATTTCCATCAAGACAAATTAGTTTGGACTTAATGTCATTGGTAACCAACTAGCCAAGAAGATTATTAATGTTACAATTGCAAATTATTTGAAAACACTTTATTAGTATTATCTTTTTCTTTGAAAGTAAGAATATTAACTATTCCTACCCAGGCCATTCTATGATTCTGTGATTAACAGGTGCTGACAACTGTGTTTCATAGAATTATTCTTGAAATGTCTTTTCCTTGACCCTTATGGTTCCCCAGTTGTAAAATTAGGTAATTCTCATTTGTGCTGAGGTTGTTTGGGGCAGTTTGGGGTGTTCCTGAGGAAAGCATTTGCTTTGCTACATGTGGGGTTCCCCCAGGAGGTGAAACTTTCAGGTGATCTTTGATCGCTGGGACTGTGTTTGGAAACACTCCCCTGTGGTGGCATTTTCTGTTAAATTGGTCGATGCTGTGTTTTTCAGAACGGTGTCAGATGGATCATTTTGGGGGGGAAAATGACAGGGAAAGGCTCAGAGGAGCAGAGCCACTGGCATTGCTGTAGGAGTGCTCTGTCCCACATTCACGCTGGGCAGTCCCTGCAGGGTGGATGTTGCATCAACCACTATGTTTTTGAATGTTAAGGATGTTCATCTGAAGTGTGGGGTTATTTTTAGGCACCACGAAGATGTACATGATATACTCAGCTGTTGGATGCTGTTGGAAAAGAATAGATACAAATAGAGGGCATAGCACAACATAAAATATGAATAACTCGCTGAATCTTTAATGTCCATTTACTTTTTCCTAACGTCTTTATTTCTCTACCAGAATTTTCTAAATCTCTTCAAGATATCCTGTATATCCTATGAGTCCTGAAGGAATATTTTAGGATAGCCAAGGGCTGGATCTCTCAGTATCTGTGAATTCAAGCAAATGCCGCTTGTTTTGTGGAGGAATATCCTGCCCATGGCACGAGGCTACAGCAATCTGGCACCTTGCTGTAGCGTGGTGCCAGTGAGGGAGGTTCTCTGCAGCAAGGAGATTTTCCAGGAGGGCCTGAATGATTCCAAACAGGAGCTCCTGAATTGTGATAAATCGCTGTTGGAATGGAAAAGACACGAGATGTGGTGCTGCTTCTGATGGCAATGCCATCCCTGCTGCTGGTGGTGACACCTGGCACCATTGCCAAGGGGGGGACTCTTGTCACAGAAACCCTAAAAAAAACAACCAAGTAGCCAAAAAAAACCCAGAGGAAATGTTTGGGAGTCTTTATCCTGCAGGGACCATCTCATCTGAAGATAATGACTTTCTCCAGATGTTATAGTGGCATTAATATGTTGTTATGGGATTTTAATGGGTTTTTTTCTTGCTTTCCTCAGCTTTGCTTTGCTTTTCCAGAGACAGTACCTGGTTTAGGTGTTAAAGAACTGCAGGAATGTGTTTGCTGCTATTTTTTCAGACCAAAATTGTTTAAAACTAAGTCTGTCACAGCAGACTGTCCTAAACTGAGTTGAGTTTTCTAGAAAGCTACAAAAACCTTTGGTTTTTTTACTCTCCAGGTTTTTGTATGTGTATAAATATATATATATATATATATATATATATATAAAATGTCCATTATCTGGATAACCCTTTAACCAAAGTCTGTCATTGAGCTTTAGTTTTGCAAATCAAAGCTAATTAATGGTTTGTTGGCTGGTTTTTGGTTTTGTTTTTGTGGGTTTTTTGTTTGTTTTGTGGTTTTTGTTTGTTTTGTTTTTTGTTTGGGTTGTTTTTTTTTTTGTTCTGTGATTGTTTGGTTTGATTTTATTCTGACTGGAGAGAGGGAAACATTGCAAAGTGTGAAAATTCTCATGAAACTATACTTTTTTTAATAGGACTTCTAAATGTAATTATTTTTCTTTTCTTTGGAGAATAAAGGAGTTATGCTCAGAACAGTACAGGCACTGCCACTCGGCTTAGAGCTGAAATGTGTTCGCTCTGCTGTGTCCTGAGAGTGCCCAGGACAGTCTTGACTCAAAGGGAGGTGTAAGAAATTCCCATTAGTGAGATTCCAGGGTTGGATTTGTCCAGCTAATCTGCTCCACCCTGAGAAATCCAGTCCCTGGGGTGCTGCACCACTGGAGGGACTGGTCCAGTGTGCACAGGGAGCACTTGGAAAAATCATGTTGTAGCGTTTTGCTGGAAAAAAAAAAAAAAAAGCTTTTATAAAGCTGGGAATTTAAAATTTTGTGTCTGTTTTCTTTAGAAAACCCATCCAGAGTTCCTCTGGTGCTGTTAAACTGCCCTGCAAGGGCACATCTGATCAGCTGCCCTCAAAGCACTGCTAGAATAGATGTGTAGCTAATGCATTTTTCTTAATTAGAGAGCAATTTCGTGTGGCATCACTTCTGTTATGTTTTCTTGCAGTGATCCAAAACCCCTGGCTGCTTTGGAAAGTGGATAGTATTGGCAAGCAAAGAGATATGGCAAGTAAAGGTATTTTTTTAGATCCAGTTTATGTGAGTGTTTTCTTCAAAGAAAGGGCAAGTCACAGCTATGGGCTCCTCGTTCTGCAGCCCTGAGGAGGAGAAAAGGCACTGGTTAAGGCAAAGAGTCCTCATTTAATCTGTGGTTAATTGTCCCCTTCAGTTTTAATCCAATAAAGTAAGAATTACGGATGTATCTAATTTATATATATAAATATAAGTATAAATAGATATATTCCTCCTGTGAGCACTGAGGGGCTGTGACACTACAGCCTGGAATGCTGATGGAGGGGATGACAATGGCATTGCTGGGAGGTGGGTTGAGCAGTGACAAGTGGGAACTGTGCCCAGGCTGACAGTGCCAACAGCACCTGAAAGCCAAGTGCCTCTCGCTGGGGTGGAGTCAATGACAACAGGAAAACCTTATTGAAAACCCTTTGGAGCAGAGAAAAAATGTCCCATAAATCCCTATTTTCCCTGCCTTTGGCCCACGTTCTCAACCAGCCTCCAGGTCTTTGGCATTCTCAGCCCTGACCCCTCTGCATGCTCAGAAATTCCTTTGGCCGACCACAAGCTCTGCCCCCTCTGTTGGCCCATTGCCTGGAGTGGGGACCAGCTGAAAACGTGGTTCTCTCTGTTGGGTTTTTTTCTGTAGAGTGATGTATTTGCACCTCAAGACTTCCCTCTGCACCGACTGGATTGCCCACCTGTAGCAGCCTCCCCAGGTTGGTGACACGGGCCTCGTGCTCTGCCAGCCCCTCCAAGCCAACCAAAGCCTGCTAAAGCCTTCAGAGCACAAATTCCCCCTGGGCAGATGGATCCCAAACAGCTCCACTTCAGGGACAAAGAGGAGATGCTCCTAAAATGAGTTGCTGACAACTCAGAGAAGGGGTAGCTGCCTCCCGTGCCGTTACTGCTTCTGGAACAGGGACTTGTATGCTGTGGAAATGCTGACACTGGGATTGTACAGTGCATACACATATCCTGTGTGTGTATCTAGGTCTGTATCTGTGCTGTTAAAGTGTAGAACTGGATGGCTGGAAAGTTCTGGAGGGGGTTCAGGAGCGTGGCTTGCTATGGACTGTTAATAAAATGTGGGCATTTTGGTAACGAAGCTAAAAATAGCCACTTTACGACCTACATTCCCAATGTAGGTCAGTGGAGGCACTTCTCAGACATATTAGCATTTTGGACACTTAATCTTAGCAGCATATTGCATCTCCTAGAATAGGTTAGTAGAGGCAGGGCAGGAGGAATTGCTGCATCTCGAGTCGTTCCGAAAGGTTGCCAAGTTTCTCGGGAACCAGAGCGGCAGAATAATGAGGATTATATTTAATTTGGGATGGAGAGGCAACCGTGGGGTGTTCAGCAGAGGCAGCTGGGATCATCTTGGCTCTGTGGGGGAGGGAGAATTTATAACTCTAGCTAGCTAAAAAGCAAGCTGTGTGTGCATTTGTGTGTATATATATATATTTATATATATGTATATACAAATCTGTGTATGTGTATATAACACTGCGTGTATATATGTATGTATGTATATGCTTAAAAATGTATAAAATGTGTATCTATAGATATGTATACATTTATATGAATTTATATTTCTCTCTATAAATAGTCATGCAACTATGGGAACTCACAGTTCAACGGTGTGTCCTCTTTCCTTAAAACACAAGAAAAAGCTGCTTCCATTAATATCACATTGGCACAAGTGTCTTAAGTTTTCTTTTCTCCTTAGAAAGGGAGTGGTGCTTGTGGCTGAGCACAAACCTGGAAGGGTTTGACTCTTCCAGAGGACTCAGAGTAAATCATTATCTGCTCCACAGCTGTTCTACATTTGTGACATAAAGTGGTGGTCAAAATGACTCAGGGCTGGTTTCCTAGTGGGTTGTTGACTGTTTGGAAGCCTCTGTTATGCTCGTGGAGTTCTGATGGTGGAATGTCTGCACTGATAATTATTCTGGTTGCTGTTAATGCCCAGCTAATGCTAATGGCTTGAACAGAGGAAAAAAAGATGAATTTTCTGCTCTAAAGTAAGTTATCTGAAGTCTGATTACGTTGACTCAGTGATGTATGGATTTCCATTTAGGGGCAGGATGTTGGGCTGTAAATCAAGAATCTTAGCTCAGTGGACATCTAGTTTGGGATGTCTTTTATGTTATAATTGATTTTAAATCATTTCAATTCATCATCAGAACAAGCTATACCTTAATTCACGATAAGCTCAAAGGATCTCTCAGCTGGAAACCCGTTCATGTCAGGGTGAATTTTGCACTTGTCTTTGGTGGGGTTGAATCAGGTCAGAGAGTTTCATTCAGCGCTGGCATAAAAACAATCTTGTAGCTGTGCAACTATTAATTCAAATTGTAATTTTGTAATAAAAGCAGCCTAAAAATGACTTACTAGTTATGTGTTCTATGGCTACAGCCCCTTTCTATCGATGTGATGTGCTGGCTTTGGGTTTGATTTTGTGTTGCTGGTCGTTACCCTGAGTTTTGCCCCCGACTGGAGCTGGAAGCGGCTCAAGCCCCTGGAATAACACACCATAATTCTGCAGTTGAAGGGAAAAGCTGCAAAGTAATGATTCCCGTCAGCATTCCTTAAGCTGCCTGCCCGGAATGGTGGCTAATTGCTGAATTGCCACATGTGTTGTGCTGGGATAAATGTAGGTCACGGTAACATGGATTTGTCAGGAGGATTTTGGCTCCGGCGCGGCAAAGCCCGTTCCCGGCTCCCTCTGCACAGCGAGCTCGGGGTTGGTGCTGCTGCACAGAAATACCCCTGTGCCTCCACCAGTGACCAGGCCAGGGCTGTCGTGGTCATTAGGGCAGCGTGGATCTGTCATGCTGCCAATCTGCCATCGTCTGCAAACTGTCATGTGATTAGAAAAGAAAAGAGGGAGAATGGATTATTCTTTTCTGAGCCCTTCGCTTCCTTTAAGGCAGAAGACAAACAAACACGAGATATCACAGAAATCAAAACAAATACCCAGTGGCTCGAAACATATGACATTGAGGGAAATATTTCTTCTAAGCTTCTTGATTGTGCTTTGCCTTATTATTTTGTCTGGAGGAAATAAGCACCTTACAGGAAAGTGCTTCCCAATCTCTTTTGCATAAATGTTACAGTGAAACTCCCTGTGATATATAGCTGCCTGTTCAAGAAAATAGGTCATTTCCATACAAATGTCATATTTCTGTGCAGAAAATATGCTGAATTCATATAGCATCTTCCAGCTAAAGCAATCCTTTTGCTGGTTTTGTGATTTCAGCATATTTGCCTGAGTGAAGGCGACCAGAAGAAGAGCAGAAAAAAATGATTATTTTTTAATTAACTCATGCAGGCCTAATGTCAGGCTAAGCACTTGAATGCAGCGTCTCTGGGGCACACACAGGAATATCATCCTCAAATGGCTAATTTCTCCTTTTTAGCAAGAAGCACCAGGATTTGAGCAGAGTGAATCACAAAGCTCAGAGGGCCACTGCTTTGCTTGAGCGTCCAGAGACTTTGGGAAATAAGTTTGTCTGATGTCACTTGTTCAAGAAGATGCCTAGATGCCTGTGCCCTCAGGGAAGCAGCCATTCACACAGGAAACCCACAAACTGAAGCCAGGAAAGGAGTGGTGAGGTTTGCAAATCTCCTCCTGCTCTGTGGCAATCTCTTCCTCCCAGGACGAATTTAATCTTTGCAACCCTGCCTTCTGTAAAGTTGAATTTTGCTGTGGCTCTTTGTGGTGAAGTGGACTTGAGGATCAGATGTACAAATCAGGTTGATGCTACAGATAGACAGCCAAAGAAATGAGATGCCCTAAAGCCCTGTAGGGTGCCTAAAGCTCCACTGGTGTAAATGGTTGCAGCTCCACTGCCCTCAGCACAGCAGTCACCCCCTTTGATGAGGTGACTCAAAGAGGTTTGGTACCTGCTGGTGTTCCTCTGGAAGGCTTTCTAAGCAGCCACCAGTATTTCTTTAAATAAGTTTCAAAACTAAGATGATTCATCCCAGTTTCTCAGCTCCTGTGAGCTGGCACCAGCCCAGCACAGTTCTTGGGCTGCTTCCCCCCCGGGTGTGGCATCGTCACCCTTTCCACCCAGGTGGTGTTTTTTTTTTTTGTCCCCTGGGGGTGCAAAGAGCTGAAGTCATTGCTGCGTGATGACCTTTGGGCTGTTAATTCACAAGGACAATGGTTTTTCAGGCTCCTGTTCGAGTCCTGCACGAGCTTCTGAAACCACCTAAAACCTGCTCCTGTCCACGTGTGCTGAAAAGAAATCCCTGAGGAAATCTCCCTGTACCAAATCCTGCTTGAACCAGAGGTATTTTCACCATAAGAATAACGATAATGCTTTCTGTAATGCATTTTATTAACAAATAAGCAGGCACTGACCCCCAAGGTCTTGTCTGGAGGATGAGAGACACCCACAATTTTTTTCTCTGAAAGTCTGTAGGTTCCCTCCTCTTCCCTCTGTAAATCATGCTGGTACAGACTCATCCTACTTTAATCAGAGGCAATTTGTTCCCCAGGTAGAATATGGGAGAGGAAAGTGATCTTAAGGGGTTTGTGTCTTAAGAGGAGCAAAACATTTCCCAGGGAGAGGTCTATGCCACCCCCTAATCCTACCTGGAGCTTTGGGTGATTGTGTTGGATCTGAACACTTAAATATTTTAAATTAATTAGAATTTAACTGGAATTAAGCTCTCCTGTTCCCAATTTCCCATCTCCATGGAGAAAACAGTGAGAATTTCTTATCTCATAAAAATATTATGAGTATAATCTGTTATTAAACATCCAGATACTACATTTAATGGAACTTTGCATGTATACAAAAGAAGGGGGAAATTATGCTATTGGTATTTCTTTTTGTAGGAAGGGATTTTAGGGTGAAGCAAAAAACAAACAAACAAAAAGTTAAATTATTCATATCAAAATAATTATTAACCTACCAAAATACTGTGCTATGGTAATAAATCACAGACAAATCTAGATATCTATGTGGCATTATTTAAGGTCTGAACAGTTCAGTAGTGATTTAAAAGCTGAAGATTTGTAATCTTCAAAAATTTTCCTTGGAAAAAGTTGGAAAATTGGAACCCAAAATCCTCAACCTGATTTTTTAATGATTTTTTTTGGTAGCTGAAAAAGATGTGACTCCTTGAATGTTACTTCAAACAAAAACTTTTTCAAAATTGTTTTCATCCTAAGAAAAAAAAACCCCATTGTTCATCTTGAGAAAATTCCTTTTTGAAGGTTAGGGAAGCTTTCTGAAAATAATACTAATTTAGAAGGAAATACTTTCTTTGTCAAGCCTTTATGTTTATAGAAATAGAGCAATTTTTTCCTTTTTATCAAAAAAAATATCTCAACTTTTATGTGCTTTGATTTCTGGCAATTTTGTCTGCAGGGGAAAAAAAGAATCTTTAATCTTGCTGGTACTTTGGAAAAAAAAAAAACACTCAGGCACAGGAAGGTTTTGGTTTTTTGGACTCGAAAAATTTTGTCTACCTCTATCATTTTTTTGTCTAAAAGAAATTACATGTTCTCTCACTTCAGTAATTGACTATTTTAAGGAAAAAAAAAAAATTATCCCTGGAAGTGTTCAAAGCCAGGTTGGACGGGGCTTGGAGCAACCTGGGCTAGTTGAAAATGTCCCTGTCCATGGCAGGGGGTAGAACTGGATTGGGCTTTAAGGTCCCTTCCAACCCAAACCACTCTGGGATTCTCTGATATTCAGGACGAATAAAAGAATGAAGTACTGAAGGGAAGAATAATTCAAGTATTGGTGGCAAAGGGCCTAAAATTAAAAAACTGGGCTTCCATTGCCAAAAATGTGGGTGTAACCAACAGGGCCTTGTGAATGAATAATCCTTTTGAATCAATATCAAAGGATTTAGTCACTTTTTTTATTATATCACTACAAGTGCAAACTACGACTGAGTTCATAATCTTTGTTGCTGCCACTTTGTCATTACTAAAAGTGATAGTTCTGGGCAAATGGAAGGGTGGGAATGGGAGAACCTGGGGAAAACAGCAGCTACTTTGCTTTTCCGGTGATATGTGGCACTAAAACTGAAAGTTCTGTTTTGTGTATCCAATTTAACAAAGTCACAGTAAAATTGAATGATTACTGATGAAAAGAAGAGGGGAAAAGTCCAAATGTGTGTCTTTAGCTGGCCCTGTAGCATTCAGCTGTGTATGGGCAGGTCCTTGACTGCTGGGACCGGTTAACACCAGGAATAAGATGTTTTTTTCTGTAGTTAGACTCCTTAACACATCCCTTATTTATTTATTTAATTATTTTTATTATCCACAAGGAAATGCCACCACAACATCAGGAGAATGGTCTCGATTACCTAATTTATTTATTTATTTATTTATTTTTAGCTTTTGTGCCACAACTATAGTCCAGAAAAACATAATGGTCCTTGAAGGAGGGCACACACAAACAGGTTTTCATCTGTTTATTTGTGCCTGAAACTAAATGTGCACAGGGGCTGAGAGTCTGTGCTGCATGGGACAGGTATGACAGGATAATATTCCTGGATAAAGGAGCACTTCTGGCAATGTCACGGGCTTAGGGTGCTCAAATTAGCCTGGCAAAGACAAAGCCCTTGCTGTGCACACCTGCAGCTGTGGGTAAACGAGAGAAGAAGGAGCATTGTTGAGCTGTTAAAGCCTTGGATTTCTGTCTCACCTTCATTATTGGCTGATTTTCAGTACCTATAATTAATGTGCTTGCAGTGGGTGGCTCTCTTTACATTCGCCTGTTTCTTTTCACAGCTTAATCAGGGCACAGGAAAAAACTTCGAATTAGGATTCTCTGCGACGGGTTTTCCAAGTTTCCCGATGCCATGGTGAGCTGGGTGGAGAGAGCCCAAACATGGGAAGGCATTGGAGATTCACAGATGTTTGGTCCTGGAGCCTTCCAGATGAAAAACTGGTTGTGTTTTGGGCTGGTTTCCAATTCTTAATGGTTGGAAGGGATCTTAAAGACCCTCTTTTTTCCATCCTGCTGCCACGGGCAGGGACACCTTCCACTAGCCCAGGTTGCTCCAAGCCCCTCCCAACCTGGCCTTGGACACTTCCAGGGATGGGGCAGCCACAGCTTCTCTGGGCAACCTGTGCCAGGGCCTGCCCACCCTCACAGGGCAGGATTTCTTCTGTATATTCAGAAACTGCAAGATCAGCCCTTGATTTTTCCATAGGTTCAGGTCAGTGTGATTTAAAGTAGAATTTACCTACCATATTTTTCTGAAATTAGGTAACATTTTAGTCCTGATTTGAGGGTGAAAGTTGATCCCTGTGGTTTCTACAGCTCAGAAACCCAATGAGACTCTTGGCTGTGCTATTTTCCCCGTGGAGAGAGCGCCTTTCATCCTGCAGTGGTTGGTATCCCACAGACTTCCATCCACAAGTGCACCCTAACAGTAAATCTGCATCTTGCTTGGTGCTCCTGGTTGGGTTCAGTGAGGCAGTGAGGGAATGCAGAGATCAGCCTCTGAACCTGGTGAAAAATTGCCCTGGATGGAGACATTGTGCTCATATTTAGCAGTGGATGAGATACATCCACATTTACAGCAGATCAATTTGCTTGGATTACCTGGAGCCGCTCCTGAGCAGCTTTAATGGAGTGAAGACCAGATATTATTTCATCTAGACAGAGCTCTTAGAATTTATTGTAACAGAAGCATCAAAACAAATTTACTGTGGTGTTTTACCTTAAGTGCTGCCTTAGCAACAGTGAGGAGGAGGCATTTTCTGCAAAGAACCTGCAAACCCTGGTGCCCAGCCCTTGCTGCAGCTCCTTCCCTCGTTGCCAGCAGTCTCAGCATCCTCAGCAGAAGCCACCTCAGCCCACTGTCGTGTTTATTATGGCACTACATATTTCACATTAAGTGTTATTTACTGTAACTCTGCCCAGGAACGAGGAGCAGCGTTACTGGGAGCCGTCCTTCGCATCCCTGATGTCAAACCCGGGCGAGGATCGCATTTACGACTCAAAACACATGCCATGGAGATTCATAAATTATACAAGGAGCAGCACAAAGTAATGAGGGACGTGTCATCTTCGGTTTTCTCACTGCAGAGGCAGCAGTGTGGCATGGAAGATTTATTTACTATTCCAGCCACTGGCTCGCTCGCAGTCAACAGCTCTTCACTCTAAGGCCGCAAATGGGAATAAAGATGTTTTGCAAGAAGGGAGACAATGGCACAGCAGAGCAGCTTGGCCAGGTTGGGGTGGGTTACTTGAATTTTGGAGATCTCAAGTCTACACCGGCCAGCTGGAAAAAAACCCTGTGGTTTTTGCATGTCTCCCTCCCCTTATCTATGGGACGGTGCTAACACCCGTTTTAAAGCACAAATCAGTGCATGGAAAGTATAACGAGGAAGCTGGGAATCAGTCACATTTTTTTTTCTAAAGGGGACACACTGGTCTCCAAGAGCCAGAGGCAGAAATACTGTGGGGCCAGAAGTGGGGAGCAGGGAGGAGGAACCCAAGCAGGGACTGATGACTCTGAGGCCGTGGTGGCTCTTCAGGAGTGCAGAGAAACGTCCACCAGTAAAGAAAAGTATGTGGGTTTCTGTTCAAACCAGTGTGCTGCCAGCTGGAAGGAGAAACTAAACAGGGGAGAATGGTTTGGATCTAGTTTTTTTAACCTGTTTTGAGGTGCCTGCATTGTGTTCAGGTGCAGTGAAAAACCCCTGATCTCCTGCCTAAAATGAAATCAAGGTGAAAATTCCCTTCCACCTCGGGTGCAACTTGCATTTGGGCCACTGTCCCTGCATTATTAGCTTTTTTCTTTTTTTGCATCCTGTGGGATAAATATGGGCAGCCAGTGTGTCCTTTGGGTGCCAAAGGGCAGGGCCCAGCCACCTGCAGTGCCAAGGCAAGGGGACAGGGCTGGCAGGGATCAGCAGCACTGCACACAGGGATGTTGCACCATGGCCTGGAGGTGCTGCCACAAAGGATCTGCTTTGTCCCAGTGTCGTGGGAGCCGCGTGCTCGTCTTGACCGGAGCAAACAAATGACGTTCCTCGCAGTCAAGGCAGATCCGTGTCTGCAGGGAATCCTGATAAAACTGCGTGCAACGTGCATGTTTGGAGGATAAACTTAGTCCTCAGTTCCTGGGGATGTCAGCTAGCATCATCAGTAAACACTGAGTGAAATTAGGCTGGAAGGGATTGTGGATAATGTGGGTCATTTTGAATATTTTCCGAGCAAATCTGAACCGAAAAATTGCAGAATCGTCCCTAACAAGAGGAACAAAAATGTAAATCATTGCTTGCTTTTATGTTTATTTTAAGAAACAATAACCAATTAATGGGAGGGTTACAAGCAGAATGTAATTCTTCCCGTTGCTTTTCCAGGGCATGGCTCCTCCCACGATTTTGTGTGGGCACATCCCTGTGGACACCCAAAGCCGTGACTGCTGCAGAGCAATTCAGAGCAGCACGATGCAAGAAGGATCCCTTCAATGAAATAAGTTTCTTTACAGCCACTAAAGCAGTTTGCAAGACTCAGAAAAAGCACTGAAATGATTTCCTGGTGGACTCGCTTCCCATTTTATCACGTCGTGCCAGATTGTGCATGTTACTGATGAAAAGCAAAAGACTCACAAAAGTTATGGAGGCAAAAAAAAAAAAAAAAAATTACTCAAAATTCCGAGCTGCCTTTTAAAAGCTTGCGGTCCTAAAAGTCAGGTTTCAGTCTGTTTTGTCCCTTTTATAATAGTATTTAGTATTATTCAGTAGAATTTCCCAGCTTCAGGGTTGGAAAATCTCAGTAGAGGACGTGGCTTTGTGTGGGATCAGAAATTCCAGTGAGGGAATGATAAGGACTGATTCTGCATCAATCATGGAGGTTATATTTTAGCAGCTAGAATGGAAAATATGCTGTATTTCAAGGCATGTATTAAACAGAAAAATGCATAATCATATACAAAATAGGGAAGAAAAAAAGGAAACTTTAGTTCTGGTAAAATTCCCACAGTTTTTAATGCTTTTATCTGAGTTTAAGTTATAATTTGAGGAACTTGATTGACTTGAAATTCCGGAATATTAATGCTTTCAAGAAAATAATGTAAAATCTATAGAGTCCTTTTGTACTATTTGGATGCTCAATAACTGTGTGCAAGTTGTTGGCTGCCCCCAAGTTTGTGCATTATTAATAAAAGTAGTAGCTCTGCATCTTCCTAGTTCTAATTATTTCTCTAAATATCTCCAGGAAACAGAAGCATAAACTAGCAAGCATTTAAAAACCCTGGGTAAGCATCTTTTGGAGAATATGCCTATAAAATGAGTCATGCTTGTGTTTACAGTTTTAAATTGGTTTTCAAATCATAAAAATAAGCACGAGATTACAAAATGGCCAAATCAAGGCCGTTACAGTGAGGTCACAGTTGTGAGTCAGGATTTGCTCCATGAGAATCTTTGCCAGTTTATTGCTGGATAACTCTTGTTTAGGGATGGACTTTTGAAACTAAACTGGAAATCTACGTAAAGACCACGTGGCATTTTGGGAAAAGGAACCACACACAAACCTTAGACCATTTCAGCAGCAGTTTTTAAGCAAATAACAAGTCAGGCACCTCTCAAATTCTCTCTTTGTAATTTCATTTCTATATACATGGCTGTTATCATATACAAAACATACATATTGCAGTGATTTTTCAGATGTCCTCAGGACTTCAGAACATCTCTGGGTCTTGAGCTCTCCTCTCCAGAAAGATCAAAGTCTGTTTAAAATATCCTCTGGTTCATGGTAACTACAGAGAGACAAATTCTGCTCATTGGCTTCTGATAAGATCTGTCATTGTTTCACAAAGTCCCTGACCAGGGATTTTGTCCAACTAAAAAAAAAAAAAAAAAACCAACTATGTAGGACTGATTATGTGCTATATTATTGCCTTCAGGACCACACTGTGGATTCTCTATTTTCCTGAAAGAGAATTCCTTATGTAGTTTCACTCCCATAAGTAGGTAAATAATTAACTGATTGTTAAATGTCATAATAAGAAAGGAAAAACAACTTATTTTGTTTTTTAAGATGGATCAATTTTTTCAACTCCTGGAACGTTTCTCTGCACTGGATCACATCTTTTACGACATAATTGTGATACAGTCAATAGAAAACCGATAACAGTTATTCTATTTTCATTTACAGAGATGTAGCTGAAACCCCACCATAAAGAGCTGAATCACTTTGATGTTAATTTTTCAGAAAATGTGACTTTGATGCCAAGCACTGAACTGTCAGGAGAAAATTCCCAATGTACAGGCCCGGATAACAAACAAGCGTTTTTTTACATCACCACATCTACAACCTTGTATTGTTACTTAACGTTTCCCCTCAGAAATAAACACATGTTCAAGTGTAAGCCAGAAATAGAGATGAGTTGGAAGGAAATCTAACCCCCCCACACTTGAAAATCAGGCTGAGGAAACAGCCCAAAAGCTCCCCTTTTCATGCAAGCTAAACATGCATAGAACATGACAGCAAAAAAAACCAAAAACCTCAGATTCTTAATTAAAAGGTGGTTTTAACACAAACTTAGAACGTGACAGGGCTCTAGCCTTGAATTTGGGCATGTGGGTTTCAGTGCATTTGTTGGAAGTATCTTGGGTTTAATTATATGTTTAAAAAGCATATTCTGTGTTTAAGTACCAACAGTCATTTACTTGAGAACCCTCTGAATTTTGTGTAAGTGCCACACAAGCACAAAAGTGAATGTAAATGAGACTTTAAAGCACAAACATCAAACATACCATTCAGGAAAGCACTCCAGTTGTGGAGAATTTGTGCGTGGATTGAGACAGGGGTCTCTGTAAGGCTTTTTCAGCTGCAGTGACGACTTTTTGGGTCCACAGAAACACACCAAGAAGCACCGAGCCCAAAATCTCCACAGTTCCCAGGTCACAACTTCAAACTGAAGAAGAATCTGGACAGGGAACTGTAAAATGTCAAGGCAGGCATCAAGAGTCTCCGAAAATGGAATCTCCAGTGTCTCAGTCAGGGTTGGCTGTGTAGGGAGGACACACACCTGAGTCTGAACAACAACTGACTGATTTTCCAAGACTCAAGCTGCAAACATTTCAGTGTATTTCTTCTTTTTCCTTTTTGAGCAGAAGATGAAATATAGATTTGTTTTGAAGACAAAGCAAGAACCTAATCCTTTTTGATCTGAAACTTTTTTTTTTTTTTTTTTTTTACTAATATAAGACCCAACTCTTTGCACTTTATAAATTATTTTACTATTTCTGGCAGGGGCAAACATCCCTAGTAGATATCCAAGAGTTGTGCTAATTAAAGAAGTCGATCTCCAGCACTGTTCTCTACTAAACCACATATTATTTTCCAAGAAGTACTAGTACATACCTGAAAAATGGAACCAGCTCATCATTTAGAGCAAGAGCTGACCAAGCAGGGACTTATTAAATCAACAGAAATAACTCTCAGACCCGAGGCAAGAGACTGTGCTTATCTGTTTGCATCTGCTGTTTTGCTTTCTTTTTCAAATGCTTAAAAAGCTAACTGAGGAGCAGACTTGATGTTCCTCCAAGCCTCTGAGCAAAGCTTAGTCACTCATCCTGCCTCCAACAGCAGCTCCTCCAGGGGCAGAGCTGGGCTCTGGTTGCAAACCACACGCACAGGCAGCAGGGTGAGAAACTCTTCCTTCTCCAGGAATTGCTGTGATGCCCCAAGAGCTTCTGGTAGCCAGAAGATGCAGGTCCTGTGTGTTGTGACAACAACCATCCCTGAGGGGGTTCTGTCGTGTTCCACAGCAACCATTCCTCACCAAGGAGCTGAAGCTATCATGGAATCATGGAATTATTGGAAGGAACACTAAAGGTCATCCAGTCCCACCCCCTGCCATGGGCATGGACACCTTCCAGGTTGCTCCAACCTGGCCTTGGACACTTCCAGGGATCCAGGGGCAGCCACAGCTTCTCTGGGCAACCTGTGCCAGGGCCTCCCCACCCTCCCAGGGAAGAATTTCTTCCTAAAATCGTGAGTTGGGTCAAGGGAAAAGGGAACACCCATATAAGAAAAGTGGGAGTTGCTGAGGAAAAGGTTTGTCATTCTCTCCTGGGTGTCACGTCATGCAAGAAATACAAGAGGCAGTTTTATCCCCTGACCCCAGCGACTCTCCAGCTCAGCTGTTGGCACATGAAAGATAAATTACATTATTTAAATCATTCAGGATCACTCTCCCTTCTCTCTGACTGTGCATCTAGCCAGCTTTGACTTTACTCTTGGAGTAGGATTTATTTTAGAAAATTTAAAAAAAGGATCTGTGTTAGTCTTCAGACAGGAAAAATTACACGTTAAGAACCAACAGTTCATTGTCTAAAAATAATTTGCAATTGCATAATGCTTTCCACTTTCACAGCAATATTCATGTTAATGAGGATTGTTAACACTTTTTTTTTGGAATGTGAGTTTAGTTTAGGATTTGTCAAAAAGGTATTCTTTGTCTATGTGACTAGTTGATCCTGATCAAATTCCTTCTGTCCAAGTTCTTGCAATGTCCTCGTTATTTGGAGGCAGCTGATGCCTTTTGGGAGTGATCTCCCAGGCTGAAGGTGGAAACAACACCTGAATTGTCTCTGCATTTCCAAACCAGCCTTTCCAAGGCAGGGCTCAGGCAGCTGGTCCCTGTGCTGTGTTTTCTGCCACGTGCAGATGCCAAACCTCAACCTGCTGGGCTTCTTTGTTTCATTAAAGTACCTTTTGGACAAACAACTGAATATTCAGGTTTTAAGAAGTTTCTTATTTCCCTTTGAGTTGATTTGGTCGTGCAGCTCTCCCCCTCCAGCAATCCCAGCACTTTGGAAGGGATGATGTCAGGACAGGCTACAAGCCCTCTTTGTTTTGTTTTTTTTGTTTGTTTGTTTGTTTTTTTTCAAGGGCCACGCACCTTATGGAGTTTCAGCTGAGCAAACCAGCAGCAAATTCCATGTGCTGATTTTACCTCACCCTGAGGAAGCCAATTTTATAGCGAAAGGAAGAAAGGGATGAGAAAGCAGAAACTAAAGAGAAAGAATAGATCCATCAACGCCATCAGTCCAGGGCCAGGTCACTCCACTGCAGAGCAAGAGCTGAGCCTGCTGGTGGGACACAAAAGAGCAAATCTGGGGACAAGGCTGAGCCCTCCTTGTGTGAGGGGCAGGGAGGGTGACAGGCAGGAGGTTTGTGACATCTGTCACTTGGTGCAGAGTCACAGCAGGACGTTTCTGACACTGCAGAGAATAAGCTGTAGCAATAAGGCCACAGAAAAGCAGTGACAGCAGCTCTGGAAATCAAGAAGCTTCGTGCAGCATCAGGAGCACCAGGGATGAGCAAGGGTACCCCTGGACAAGTGGCAGCACAGGTGACAGGCACCATTTACCTGGCACATACAAGCACAGGTGACCAGAGTGCCCAAGAAATAATCTCATTTGAGATTAGATTGCCACCCTCTGGAGGCTGCAGTTTCTGGTTCCTGGCTTGCAATCCTGGGCAAAAGTGAATGGAATGGTTTTATTTCCTTCCCATAGTCTTTTCAAACAACACCTCAGCAAATAGTCAAATGAAATATTAAATATTTCCTTGTCCTTTCTCCTGTTTCTTGTCTAAGCAATACACATTAGAGGTGAAAGATATAGTTGTCTTCATATTTTTTCCTTGTCTTTTATGTTTGTGGTTTTTGTTTTGTTTTGTTTTGTTTTGTTTTTTTTACAAGCTGTACAGCACAAGTCTTTTTATTTTACACTCATTGCTTACTTCTCCTTATTTCATGCCTTCCCATATTCCCCTGGGGTTTGGAAAACATCTCTAAATCTTTCTCCCCGTTGCCTCTGACAGCAAAAAATGTGGGTGTCCTTAAACCTCTGTAGGTGCTGGACGTGCACCTGCCTCTTTTTGGTTGAGCAAATGGATGGTACCTGCTTAGATGAATTCCTAAAACTCACAAGCTTGGCTTGATAACAACAAAACTCTCCAGATCACGTTGTGTCTTCTGCTTTGTGGCAGCTGCAGGTCATCAGCAAACTGCAGCTCACCTGGTTCCCAGCCAATATAAAACCCACCCACAGGGCAGGATCCAAGCTGTCTCCTGACCCAGAGGTGGCCACGCTGGAGCTCCTGGAATGAGGTACTGAAGGCTCACAAGGGTGTTCCCACCTGTGTTCCTTGTTGCTGTGGGACCTGAGTGTCGATGGACCACTTTGAGTTCACTTATTAACATTTTTTTATGTATTTGTGATCCTAGTCAGAACTTGGGTAGTAATTCAGTCCCATTTGGCTAAATTATGAATTTTTCTCATTTAAAGCTCTCCTTATGTGTAGCAGAGGTACCAAGTCTCTCCCATCTATTTAGAACGATGGGATGCTTTTGCCTTCTGGTTTTTTTTCTCCATGTCTTTAGGGTTTGCCTTCAACCCCATTTGTTTCACTATTTCCTTCATATGATCTGCCTTTTATACATGCTTGAATTTGGCAACTTGGCTCTGGGAATTTTGAGTTCAAAGGCCAGGAATTAACAAATTGCAATCTTTGTCTGACCCACACTAACATATTCCCTCACTGAAGAAAGACAAGGAGCTTTGAAGGTGTTTGTGTTCAACTTCCTTAGACACTGCTAAGAGGCAAAGGCATCAGATCAATGTATTTCTGTGTCTCCAACATGAATTGGCAGAACCAGTGGCTGTAGCTTCCCTTAAAAATCACAGGGACTAAATAAACCAGCCCATGGTTTGCTCTCACAGAAGTTTAATTTTAAATTCTGCCATTTTTATCTCCCATCTATCCATGGACTTGAAGAGGAGGAGGAGGATGGTGTTGTGTTTGGCTTGTCTTTTTTCACACAAAAAATGAGTGAAATTGCTGTCTTATTCTGAACAACACATAAAAGCCAGTGAAAGAATTTTTTTTTTTTTTTCAAATGAGGGCTGGAATAATTTTGTCCTGAACTAAGGCAGGGTCTTGTTTTTTCATGATTGTGAGGCCCAAAGTAGGACATGGCCCCACAGAAACCATCCCACTCATGGAGCAAGTACAGTGTCTTTATTCCCATAAATTAGTACTTTATATGTCCTTTATGCTTTTTTTCTGATAGTGAAGTTGGGAGAAGGATTTCTGCTCTAGGTTTGGTTCAAGGATTAGGTCTCACTGGCTCAATATCAGTTTTAATGTGAATTGAATGAATGAAAATTTGGTCAATATTTGCTTTTGATAAAGTTATAATTGGGTTCATTTAGGTGGCGATTTCCTCCTTTTTGTTTATTAGGGTTTATTTAATTTTTAAGGTCACTGTAATCGAAAGGGCTTCTATGATATTTTGGTAGTTCTTCTGCAAACAGAGAGCAGTTCTTAGGGAAAAAAAATAATATATAGTCACAGTTTTCCTGAAAAATAACCCTTAAGGAATTCAGGCAGCATTGCAGGTCCGTTTTACAGAAATGTCTTTTCACTTATTAGCATATTTCATTGACAGCAGTGTCATATCCAGCGTAACAACAGCCTGTTTGAGTCATGGCACAGCTGAAATAAAGGATACAGTAATATTGCCCATTTTCTAAAGGGATCTTGGTTCATATGCTCAAGTTTAATTTATCTGATGGCAGCAGGAATGTCTCTCAACAAGGTTAACATCAGGAGTGAGGTTGCTCCTTCTATGGAGGAACATTTTCTGTGAGTGTAAGTTGTTCATAATTTAATAAATAATTTGTTAATGTGTGAGTAATAATAATTTAAGAAGTAATTATAAATAATATTGAACCATTTTTCTAAGGATGTATCCATAAAGGAGAAGCATTAGTTGTAGGGATAACTGAGTTCCCACAGAGCTGCTGCTCTTGCTTTGGAAATTTTAGGGTATTTCTTAGGGTGCTTCTTATATGCTGGTTATGAGGAGAGTAATTGTCAACTTGTCCCAGTTTAAATGAGACAAGGGTCTTTTGCTGAGGATGAATTAGGAGGAAAAGACCCAAACTCCTCTTTCTAAGCAATTATAAATCCAAAATTAAGAGGCTCTGGTTGAAGGAAAACAAATTATGAAAAAGGGAAAATAACAGCCCTTTATTAAAGGTATGTGTGTATTAACAGGAACACACACACAAAAAAAGTAAAACAATGAAGCAATACTAATATACCCACCAATAATCTTCAAGAACAAAACCGATAAACCAGCAAAAGGAAAATTAAATAGTTCAATTTTTTGCACCCTTTGGTGCAGTTCCAACCACAGTCAGCAGGCGGCGCTGTTGGGTCACTGGAGATGCAAAACTTGTAATGTCCTGTACCAACCACCAGGCGGCGCTGTTGTGTCACTGGAGGAGCAGAACTTGTAATGTCCAGTGCCCGTCACCAGGCGGCGCTGTGAGATCCTTGGTTACCGCCAGGTGGGTTGGGGGAAGGGGGAAAAGCAACACCCCCCGGGGTATATCGGAGAAAAAACAAAAAAACCCCTCAATTTCCCTTCCCACACTGGAAAAAAAGGGGGAGGGGGAAAGGGGACAAAAAAAACCAGCAATGGAAGAAACCTCACGAACTTCAGCTGGTTAGGGTTTGCTTTAAGCAGGGCCTGCAGCCAGCGACAGCTGAGCAGGGAGCAGCAGCAAACCCCCCTCTGACAGGAAAGAAAAGAGTCAGGCAGTGTCTGCAGATCACAGCAGACCCCGAGCCCCACTGGCACACACCAGACTCTCTTCCCAGCCTGTGTGCCAGCCACACAGTAGCCCCCCCTGAACTCCTCCCACTTCGGGGGCCAGGTCTTTTGTAATCTGAAGGGCTTATCTTGACATCCAGGGGGGAACGGGAGAAAATTCTTCACCTGGCTACAAGAGCTAGCTAAAACCACGACACAACTCATCTTAAAAAGGGGCAGTAAAAATAGCAGGAGTTTTTGTTTTGGGTTGGTTTTCTTTGTTTGTTTGTGGGGTTTGTTTGTTTTCAATTAAAAAAGCTCCCAGCTGTTGTGTTTAGGGAGAACACCTGGAAACCAGCATGGTAAAAATCTGTAAGGATTTGGGAGAGATGCCTGTATAAAACAGGAGCATTATTAAACATTTCAGGATATTAATCCTTCATCGTAGCAATGCAATCATTACCACTTGGGTGCAAGGCACAGTTTAAAGGTCACTAAGCAAGACAAATGTCATGGAAGGGACTCTGATAATTGTTGGCACATGTAGTTGTTCCGTATCTATGCTTTGGAAAATAAATGTTTAATTTTAAGATTAAATCTGAGAAGACAAACCCAGTTACATATAAAGATTTCATGCTTCAATTGTCGCTGAAACTTTTTCTCTGTAAACTCTTTTCTGTGGCAATCCTTTCTGTTTGAAGCCATTCCCAGTGGAACTGGATGATCTTTAAGGACTTTTCCAACCCGTTCTGTGATTTTGTGATAATTCTGTGATGATCCAGAACAGCAGGTGATGGAACCAGAGGGTTTTTTAAGGTGTATGATTCCTTCTGTGGCATTCAAGTTAAATTTCAAAGCTCCAAGTCAATGTGTTGGGTGGAACTCAGCACTGCTAAGTATTATTTCCTCATTGTAAGGAACAAGCCTTAAGATGCCCTCCAAAGATGTGTGTTTTCACAACATTGTACTTTCACACTTGAAGTCTGAATATTCCCTGGTGGAGTAATGTAATTGCCATATTAAAAATGCTTACAAATTTTGAAATTATAGGAGAAAATGTGACCAGACTATGGTATTTTTAACACTGGTGGGCCCCTATTTGGGTCCATTTTTGAGCTGGTTGGAGTTGTCCCTGGCCAACATGAGAACAGTCCCTGATCTCTTCTCACAGAAGATGCTGCTGCAGCTTCCCACCACAAACACCCTGCTACGAAAACACACTGCAAACCTGTCAGTGTGTTCTGATATGCCAATGCAAAGCATGTGCATTCCCACACTTTCTTAACCAAAAAGAGCCAATTTATCAGTGTTTAACTCTGTTTTATAAGGTTAAACGTTCCCAACCAAATGCTAAATGCAGTAGGAGCTGCCAATGGGTATTGATCTGGATGCTGGAGATTAGTTTTAATTAGTTTTGTTGCTGGTGCAGAGTTCAGTGTTAATGGTGCCCCCTTGGCACAGCACACCTTGCTCCACTCTGCCTCACAGGAAAAAAAAAAAAAAGTATAATTCTGGGAAAGCCATGAGTTTTACAGCAGTTTAAGGCTTGGAATCTGTATAAATATGCTCCCACATTTAAGTTGTGATTTCAACAGCAACTAGTGCAGCTCCTGTGACTGTTTTGCTTTCCCTGGACTGCAGCCCCTGTGGGATCCCAAGGGCTTATCCAAAGTGATCTGTTCTTCCACTCTGGAAATCAATAATTTACTCTGTTATCTCTGTCTTGCCTTTCCCACTCGTCCTGAGCATGTTATCAGACCTCATTAGGGCTTTTGTCAGGTGTGTTTTTCACAAATCAACAACCTCCTTTGTAAAACAGGATGTAGTTGTGTTTGTTCTAAAGGAATATATGGAGTGGGGGGGGGAAGGGGTTTTGTTGCTTTTCCACTACAGAAATTTCAGTAACCTGTAAGAAACTCCGTAGTTAATCTCAGGAGAAAATTGTTCTCTCCCTGTAAAGTGGTTTTCAGGGAATAAAACACATTTCTCAGTGATTGCCCACCGGTGTAATAACGTTGTAATCTGTGCTGTGTGAATTATCCTGTATGGGAGATTTATCACGCACAGAGTCCTTAAGGAGCGTTTTATTTAAACACTGGGATTAGGAGACATGACTTAAAACCTGAATAATTTACCAAGGTTGCTAATTTAATAAATTAGTAATGCAATTTGTAGAGGTCTCAAAGCTATTGCTTGTGTCTTCCTTTTGCCTCTTTCTCTGGGTCTAGATAGGTAAGAAACTCAGTGGGCTGGAGTTCCCCCTGATTGTCCTGGGGGGCAGTTCTAGTCCATGTTTTTATTGGGATTTTAGCATCAGGATACTCCTGATCAAGGATCAGGCAGACTATGTGGGTGTAGCCAACCTGTGTGAAAAAAAAAAAAAAAATAAAATTCCTATAACCATAAAAACCTGTACTGGCACATCAGGAAGTCCTCGTGTTACAGGGCTGTGATTTAGAGCACGTGTTTTGCTCACAGTTCCACTTTGAGTGAGTAATTCCATTTACACACAGGGGCTGGAGTGAAAAATGGCAGAAAAATAAAAAATAATTGCTTATACAAAGCAAACACTTCTGTGCTTTAATAAAACTACCCATACAGGTTAATATTGTGTATATTTTTTTTCCCTGTTTCTGTCACCAGTTGGAGTTTCCCTGAGCGAAGAGTACAAGTGCAGATATTGCAGATAATGCAAACAGGCAAGTCTGGGGCTATGTGTGCATCTCATCCTGAGGTAACATTTCATTTCTCCACCTCGTAGTCTTCCTTCCAAACACAAACTGTGTTCCCAAATACACCAAATAACCTTCAGTGTAAGTGACTCTGTAAGTAAAATATTTCAGTTTGAACATTAAATTCTTCCAACCCATTTAGGTTCCAAAACAATAAATAAATTAACAAACCTATCAAGCCAGTGGCCATGAGAGAGGGGAAGTGTCAGGATGAACATGGTTATTAAACCAGCCCAGCAATGATTACCTGCCACAGGGCCAGGCCAACAGGATTACCAAGGCTTCAAGTTTAATTAATTAGGAGTCCCTTTTTGCTCTTATTAGTATTGTTTTCTTGCTTAGAATCCTCTGTAGTGATTGATTTGCAATTATAGAGGGCACAGAAGATGGACTTGGTATTCGGTAGTGCATGACTGATTAAACAGGTGTATGGAGGGGGAATAACAAACCCTGTCCAGTGGAACAGTGCTCTGGAATATTATCTGTGTTTTCCTTAGGCCTTTGATTAATTTCATAAAAGTGGCTGCATTTCGGTCTCTAGAGAAAAAAAATTTGCGAAGATTTAGCAAACCCCTTAATTATCCAGATATTTATGAAGTCTGTGACCTTCCCTCATCATTTGTCACATTTGAGCCCCCAAAAGAGTCAGAGTTCTGATTGACCCAAAACCCTAATCCTGGAGGCCTGAAAGGATTCCTATGGTTTCATTGGAATTACAACCTTCTCTCCACCCCAGCAGAAGATTTCAGTAGTTTGACAGGCAAGAAAATGCTGGAATCATTAAAACTGGGCAGAAATATGTCAGTGATAATTTAATTTAAGAAGCCTCTCTAGTGTTATGACTTTTTAACTTTCAAGGAAAAGGTAAATGAGCAGATTAAAACTTCAGCAAAGCCAAACTCCCCTGGCTTTGTTGCCTGTGCAGTTTGTGTGCTTATTTGTTTAGGGACCTCTTCATGCATTAAAAAAAAAAAAAAATTACTTATAGTGATATTCAGTGGTGAAATTATGTAGCACTTAATATTTATATAATGTTCTAACAACCATATATTATATAACTATGTGTTAATAGCTACATATATCACCTGAAGTTATAATGACCCTTAAAATTTATGTGTCTGTGCTTATGTAAAGTTGTGCTGCTCTCCTTATATGAAAAATGTCGGTTGAATGTCAAAAGTATCACATAAATATGGTTGTAAAAATCAGTTTCTAATTAAAACTGCATCAAATGAGTAGATAAAAGCCCATTGCTTTGAAATTGTTTATGATGTTCATAAGCATCAAGGTATTTTGGTGTCTCTAAGCAAGCAATTTTCTCTGCTTTCAGGGAAGGACTGAGTTCCTGCAGATCCCTGTAAGCTCTTGGTTTAATGAAGCTGAAAATAACCTTCAAATCTGAGGATCAGCTTCGTTGCAGTTGCTCTCTGCTTTAAATCTGGTTTAACTCACAATTGCATTCTATTTATGATTGTTTCATTTAAGAAGTGATGGCTGAGGGGAAACTCAAACTGCTTCCAAGTTCGATGCATTTTGCCAGTTGGAAAGATCCAGAATCTGGGAGGAATGAAAGAGGAAAATGAGCATTATTAAGTTAAAAAGTAATGAATTTTCATGTTTTAATTGTTTCCGTGAGTTATGGGAGGCCCTTCCCCAGGATATTTGGTGTTAGCTTAGGAAATGCAAAGAGGTTCAACCATTTTGGTGGACTTGGCTCTCTGGGGGGATATTTTGTTGTATCACTAAGAAAAAAAGGTCACCAAAATCCCAGAACTTTTGTCACACCAGAGAAAATGAGCACATTTTGGTGGTGGTGTGGGCACACACCTGGCTGTGGAAAAGATCCCTGTGGATGGTCCCCAGCATCCATCAGGAGGTAGGGTGCCTGAGGAAGCCTTTTTGGCACCACCAGGGACCACAGGTGAAGCCACAACCTAAAACTTTGCTGGTCAAGCAAGTCTGGAGTCCTGTCATCCTTTACAGCAGCAATAGCTCAGCAGGGCTAAAAGGAAAGAGAGTGAATCCATGAATCCAGTGCCTTGCAGGGCTTTGTTCCTTGGTTTAGCTCACAGCAGGAATTGGGAGGCACTGCTCAGATTTCCCCAGTCCTTCCCATAGAACCAAGAATTGAAATTAGGTTTAGCTTAAACATGCAAAGCTCTCGTAATCCTTATCTGGAAGAGGAACTGTTTGTCTGGAATGAATGGGAAAGGCAAAAGGTGCAAAATTAAATTAACAGAAGAAACATTATTAATGAAATTGACTTTTACTGTGTGTTTTGCTAATAGATGTAAAGAGGAATATTGATCTCTGGCTCGTTCTGTTTGTACAGACATATACAGTCATCTGTGTATCTATTTGCAGCACCAACTTCACATTCATTAAGAGCTCAGCAGTTTCTTTGTGCAGAGTTTGCCACAGGAGATGTGGTGGCCATCAAATGGGATTTGAACCACTCTAAGGATCACATTGTCACTTAAATCTGTGCTCCCCTACCCCTGGTTTACACACAGCCATAATCTGTCTTTCCCTGAGGTGTCTGGCCTAGCAAGACCCAAGAGCAGGTCTTGTTCATTTTCCCTGGCACTGATTTGCAAAGTCTGATGGAGTGGAGTATTTTTGTGTTTTCTGTCCACCCACAGAAAGTTTCCACCTGCCCTGATACTGTGAGTGGATTCAGGAGTCGGTCTGGGATGTGGGGTGGGAAGCTTTGGTGGGAGAGTGCAAATGTACCCCTGTTCTGGAACCCAAACCTGTTATGCAGTTTGCATACTGAGATATCCACTGAGGGTTTATTACTCAAAGCTCCATGGTGCTGAGGAATTCTCCCCAACTTCTGATTTATTTTTTTTTTTTAGTGTTGGTGTGCAATTGAAAACCAGTTGATAAATACTAATAGATGAGTCTTCACTTTGTACTGATAAACAAAATAAATAACACACCAGTAAACAGTTGATATGTCCTGATGTATTGGTGTGTGCAGAGTTCAGATGCTGATTCAGTGGCATCCTTGTAGCTCATGAAATGATGGGCAAGGTCTCTTTGCCAGCTGTCTCTTTCCAAGATAAAATGTGTCTGCTGGCTGTTCTTTACTTCCATACTTTTTCTGGCTGTCTCTTTTCAAAACACTTTCCATGGCACCCAGTTCTCCACAGGGGTGAGAGAAGACTCTTTTACCTGCAGGGAGAGTTCCTCAGGCTTTGATCCAAGGTCTCTGAACAGCTGTGCTTGGAGGAACCTGGTGCTGCTCTGCCTGTTCCTCCTTGTAGTGACTTGCTGGGAGAGGCACCCTGAGCATGGGGGGGTTAAAGTCAGCTGAGGTGCCAATCCAGACAACGACTCTCATTTTCTGCTTGTTGCTTTTTCCGACTCTGTATTCCCAGAGAAAGTATTTTCTGCAGTTTGGGAATGTAAACAACCAGATCTCGTTGCACAAATAGCTCTTGCTTTGAACAGGAGAACATTTGCTAAGGCTTGTAAGCACTCACTTGTGCTAATGCTGTACAAAACCCATTGAAAACCCTGCATATCTAGGACATGATCAACACATTCTGGATGTTTTGGAGAAAGAAATCAATGAAAGAATATTTGTGAACATGATTTTTTTTCTAATCTTATTGGAACTAATTTTATTAGTGAATAACCCTCAAATAAATACCATTTGTCACTATTACCTCAGCTTCATAAAGTAACAATCCACTTGCTTTACTCTGAGGGAGCACTTCAGTGTTTTGCTGAAATAGCTGCACAACAGGAACTAGAGGTGAACATGGAATCCCAGAATGGTTTGGGTTGGAAGAGACCTTAAAGCTCATCCACTTCCAACCCCCTGCCATTGGCAGGGACACCTTCCACCAGCCCAGGTTGCTCCAACATGGCCTTGGACACTTCCAGGGATGGGGCAGCCACAGCTTCTCTGGGCAACCTGTGCCAGGGCCTCCCCACCCTCACAGGGAAGAATTTTTTCTTAATATTCTGTCTAAAGTTACTCTCATTTTGAAGCCATTCACCCTGGTTCTGTCACTACATCCCTTGACTGAAGTCTCTCTCAATCTTTCCTGGTGGTTCCTTTCAGGTCCTGGAAGGCCACATTTAGGTGACCCCGAAGTCTTCTCTTCTCCAGGCTGAACAATCCCAATTCTCTCAGCCTACTTAGACCTCTACATGTAATCAATAATTTGGAATTCATACTCTTTACCCCAAGACATGAGCTCTGGGAGTTTTTCCTGAGAAGAAGTTGAAACACTGGGCTTATGTGGGGTGAGGTGAGCACTGTGTGGTGGAGCTCCCTGGGGAGAACTGTAGTGTTGAACAGCATCATGAGCTAAGTTGTTAATTAATTAGGCATCTAAAGATGGGCATTTCTCTTTCAGCTGTCCCTCCTGTGTTTGTGGTACCTATTTGTCCTCCCCCACAACAAGGAAGGGTCACAGAGAGGAAGGTCTGGGCTAAGAAAGCAGGAATATTAGAGCACACCTAAGCCCAGGACAAAAAATTACTGCTCTTCTGCTTCCTCCTCTGGCAGAATGGATGTTCCTGGCTCTGCTGGGGGGGCGCTCAGGGGCTCAACAGGACCTGAGCCTCCTGGTTCTTGTCTAGATGCAGCTGGAGTTGAGACAACTGTAGTTCTGTATCAGCCCCGTGTGCCACTGAACTAAAACACACATTCTACACATCCCCACTGCTATTCCTGGGGCCTTCTGAGCCTTCTACCTGCTCTGTGGTTTTGGTTTTTTCTTTAATTTTCTTTGCAAATTTGATAGTTGTGGGGGAATTTGACTTGAGGAACTAATTATGCACTGTCAGGAGATAATTACTAGAGAAGGCGACGCGGAGGGTGGTTTGGGCCCGTGAAACACCATGAAGCTCGTTTTTGATTTCAGGACCAAAATCTGAATTAGCTCACATTTGTCTCACTGTAAACAAGCTCTATTGTAGAAATAATCCTATTTATTTCCTGTCCCTACTAAATATTCCTCTTATAAACTGCCTCTTCTTAATAATTAGTACGTTGGGGTTTGAAGATGGTTCTCGGCTGATGGCTCTTTGTAAACTCATTAAGTTAAAGTAACAGTGAACAGAATTGAGTTGGACTGAGTTCAAATTACTCAACTTCTGTTTCTTGTTGATTTGAACTGAATTTTCTCTTTTAGGAGAAGAAGCACAACTATGGCAACAATTGCCAACATCTCTAAGGGTTTTGTTGCTAATAATAACAACAGAAGGAAAAAAACCAAAACATTAGAAAGGAAATGAAAAAGAAGCAAGACACTCTTATTTCCATAGACTAGACATGAAATTATTACCTTGCAGGATTAATGGAAATATAGATTAGATGTAAAAATCTGTGGTGAAGGGTGATGAAAGCACCTTTCAAGTTCTCCTGCTCTCTTGATGTGCACATCTATTACCCAGAAACAGTGCTGCAATATGTGCTGCCTTGCCTGCAGATCCATCACATCTGCTCACTTATACTATCTGTTTATTGGGGGAACCTTTGTTTTAATGGAAAATGTTCTCATAAAGGAGAATAACGCCAGGAAAGAGAGAACAGAACTGCAGGGGAGTGTCAGGATTGAAATGTTTGCTGCTTGCTCTCTTTTGAGACGTTTCAAGTTCTACCTGTGACAGATTTTGAACTATCCCAGAACAGAGATTGTTATTAGATTTTTAGTCATCCTACATGTTCTTTTAACTTATATGGAGTTCAAACTTTCTTCCTGTGTTTGGAAGACACCACTGGAGCCTCCTTTGGTGTTTTGCTGTAGTTGAAGTAATGAGACAAACTGCAACAAGAATCCAGTCAGGGTAATTCCACCACTGATGCAAAAATTAATAATACTATGATGTTATGTGCATGTTTAATTTATAATTCTGAAAATAAGGTAGAGATCCTGCAGACAGGGTTTTTTGGAGGTATTTTGTCTAACCAACCAGGTGTAAATATAGCATCTGAATTTGTGCATTTTTACCTGTTTTATGCTACAACAAACCATCTTCTAGATACTTGAGCAGTCCGATTTCTCTGGTTTACCCTCCCATTGCTGAAAATTATCCTTATTCACAATTCTTTTGTTCTGGGTCCAGGGCTCTGACAGAACTTCCTTTAAAGCAAGCAACTCTTGGGACTCCAAACTTACCTCCTCTTTTTCTGATTTCATAGTTAGTTTGTCTTCTACTGGAGGTCCCTGTCCTTCTAATAAAGGCAGCAGGAGGGAAAATGGGACTGTGTTTCACTTTTCACGTTTCACTGACCCTGGGAGAAGGTCAGGACAGGCAGCTGGAATGCGTAAGGCAGGGAAACACTCAAATCCATTGATCCAAACCCTTCAGCTTCACTCCCTGCTCTCTTTGGAGTCCCAAACTCCCTGTCAGATATTTCCTGGCAGGGCATGAATATCAGAAATCTCAGCTCAGACACCTCCACCCTGCAGGAGATGCTGAGGGAGGTTATTTTGCAGTCTGTTAGTGGGACAACTACAGGAAATGCCAAAAAAGTAACATTCTTGTTCTCCAGAGGCGAAGTGGTGGCAGCATTGGAAAATTAATTGTAAAGGAAAGAAACCCTTAAGAAACTTTATGTATTCTACCTGTAAAACTTTTTCTTGTTAACCAAACCAGTCATATCTCCCAGGAAAACTTCCAAGCCTTTTTGCCTTTTTTTTTAAAAATTTGTGGAATTTAGAGATGCTTTTAAGAAATAGAGCTGTGATTCAGCTGATTATTGCTGCCATAAATACCAAGGGCCTTGGGTGGCTGCTGTTCACGTGGGTGACAGCTCGATGGACTCCTTTGGCAAGGCCTAAAATAATGCAGCTATTACTGTACTCACTGCTGTTGGCAAACAAAGCACTAAAACATCTTGTGATTTTATTTCCTGCCCTAAACTTACAGGTTATTGTCTTTTCAGGGAAAATGTTTGCAATTTGCTTGTGGTGACGGTATTTTTCTTTTCACACATGGAAAAAGCTGTCAGATTGCTTGAGCTGACTTTTGTATTTCCACTTCCCACTGCTGTTGTTTCCTCTCTTACGGTTTCATGGCATAGATGATGATGATGATTATTTAAAGTCCTTATTCAGGGTATTTCAAGGATTAACTTTGAGTCGTGTGTCTACTTTTCAGAGAAGCTAAGGAGGAAAAACTGTACAATAAAAGATTAACACACGTTAGAGAAGTTTATATATCAATAAATTTTATGGGATAATAAAGGGAAAACTTTGATCTCCTGGGAGACTGGGCTAAGAAAAAAGGAGTGTAAGAGGAAGTGATATGAGCAGAACCAACTCAAGCTGCTGTGACACATACTTAACCTTTATAAATTTAGGTGTAATTTGCATTCTTCATTCCTAGGAAAAAAAGGTTTCTGGCCAGAAAAATCTGTTCTTAGGGTTATATTGGAAAAGCAGTGAACAATCTTTCCTCTTAACTTTGGTGGGCCTTAGCTAGAGAGATCAATGTGCTGACAGATGTCAATGCTCTGCACAGCTTTGGGTAAATTGGAGACCAGAAGAGCAGAAAGAGCAGTTACAGGTCTAGAGAATGTGTTATTTAAGCTGCAGGAGAAGACAGGAAAGACTGAAGAGGGTCTGACAGTGCTACAATGTCAAATAACCTCCCTCATTCCAAATGAACAGGGAGAAAAGAAAAGGCTTCAACTCTTATCTGTTAGAAAAGGGAAATCCTCTACCACAAGGGTTAGGATAATGAGTAATAAAGTATGTCAGCAGTAGAGCTTACAATCATGTGAACTCTTCCAAACTATATCAGAACTTGAGGAAAAATGTGCATTTTTTGAGAGATGGGAAGAAATGATATTAGAGTTATGAAAAAGTAGAATATCAGCTTCAACTGCCTCTTCTCCTTCCCTGGCACCTGCAAGGCTCATCTCCTTTGTCTTCCTCAGTCAGTGAAGAACATTTTAAGTCAAATCAGTTCCTCTGGACCTCAGTTTGAGGGGAAATCCTTGAATCTCCTGGAAATTTTGATTCTGATGTGACCCTACTTACTTAAATCCATGTCAAGGAGCTCTTTCCAAATCCCAGTCTCTGCCATGGACTTGCTTAACACAGTTTTATTTATTAATATCCCCCAGCTCTAAACAGGTAAACATGTGGGAGGAAAGTGCCCTGGCAGGGGGAATTTTTTGCATTATTAAGAAAACTTTTTCTTTTTTTTTTTTATTTTTTCATTTTGGACACTTGGAAAATTACTTTTCTTGTGAAATCAGGCTCTGGACCTGTCATGGTCTGGGCATGTTTTGACCATTTGCTCCTGTTGAGAGGTGTTCTGATTTTGTTGAGGACAGCCATTAAGCTGTGTGGAGCAGGTATAGATTCATTTGGAGAACGAGGCAGGATTGATGGGAATTATCCAGAGGTGGAAGGCTAATGCATTAACCTACATCAGCTCCTCTAACCCCAGGATACCTTGTCTGAGTGTTTCTGCTCAGCTGTAGCAGGAAGCTGAAAGTCATTTTGATCTTGCTGTCAGGAGATCTTAGATAAATAGGATGTAATTCTCAGTGGATATTTTAAGGATAATTTGTATGAATAAAGCCAGTGGAGAGGTCTCATCTGGTGTTGCTTGGGTATCTAATGGGTTTTGGGTGCACCCCTTTATTATCCTCTCATTAGCATTTATCTATAGAGTAAAATACTTGAAATATTTCTTTCTTAGCTTGGCTTTATCTAAGTGCTGGTGTAAAGCAGTAATTAGCAATTATTTATTCATGCTTTATTAAAGTGCTCCTATTCCCCACTGCTGTATTCAGTTAATAGGAAGAGTTTCTCAGGAATTGTTGGGAGGTTAATAATCAGACATGGATCTTCCCCTGCCCCATCTGCATCTGTGTTTGTATGGACGATGTGACAGTGTTTGAAAAGAACTTGCAGTGTCTTCTGAATGAAATTCTCTCTTTATGTCACCTTGGTATAATAATATGTAGCAAATTAATACTCTATGTCTGCATTCCTGTGGCTGAAACTTTCACCAGATTATTTAAGATACCTGAGCATCTTTCTCTTCACTCTCTGATTCTCCAGTCCAGTGGAGTTGGGTGTTCCAAGGGCTGAGCAGCAGCTCTGGCAGGTGGGAACATTCCAGTCACGTCTCTGCCCAGCACAGGGATCTGTGGTGGGAGCCTGAGCTGCAGGAGAAGGGGAGGTGGGTCTGGGCAGGTCTGAGCTGGAGCTTTGCTCCCATGGTTTCACTGCAATGAATCCCTTCTGCACTTGGAGCCAGGGAGAGGGAAAAACCCTCACCTGCTCACAGAGCTGCCACTGCATCCCTGGCTTTCTCAGGACAAGCTGACAGAGCCTTGGTTTTGAGAGTCTCACATAATTACTGTAATTAAAATATAAAATACTTGCTATTTCTAAGTTTTGCTGTGATTCCCTGGTTTATTCCCAGGGTTGATGTTGGTTTTCCCTTACACTTTACATCCAGTGAGGAAAAATGAAGATAGTTTCTCAGAATTACTAATTTAAGAAGAGCTGACTTATGTTCTTTATTTAAAACAAATCAAGTGCAAGTGAAAAGGGGAAATAATGACTTTTAAAATGCAAAGTGTGTGCATAAAGCTTTCCTTTCAAGCATTTAATTTCCAGTTCTAAGGCAGTATCTGTTCCTCTGAACAGTCCCCCAGCCTGCTTTAGATAAAGTCTGATCTAATGATAATGTATCTATGCTTTTTCATTTACAATTCCAGGAGTAAGCAAGGAACAGCCTTTCTGTATAAGTCTAAATGACTTTACAGCCCTTGGTAACTTTGATATTACTGTAAAGAAAATATCAAGGCTGCTTGAATTTTGGAGTGGATGTTCTGTTTGGCAGCCTGCCAGCCAAGGCAGGACTGAAATTGCTGACAGGACAGGAAGGAATGTCTGATCCCTCTGCTGTCAGCCCAGTCCCACAGGATTTGGGCACTCTGAGTAGAAAATAATTTAACACTGAGAGGAATATTAGCACCTTTCCTGTGTATTATGTATGAACTGAAATGTAGTGAAAAACTTCCTTCTGTTTGGAGGGGTACCATAACAAAAACCACTGCGATAAATCACCCACCTTGTACAGACACTCCTGCACTTAAATTTTCTAGACAAAATATGAGCTTAAAAAAATTGTATTTATATCATCTTATATATATACACATATCTCATATATAGCTCTTCTTTGCTACTAAGTGAAGAAGCACTGGTGCAGCTGAAGGCACGTTGTAATAATAATTTATTCTACTACTAAACCTTTCAAACAGGAAGACCATTTGCATGCAAAACACAGTGAACCTTGTAAATGAAAAGTGAGCATCAATTTTTTATGTGACTCGGTGTCATTTCAGTTCTCCATCCATTTAGCAGAGGAACTCCTGGATGTTGCCTTAATGCTGTTCTTTTGCAAGGAGGCATTTGCAGAGCCAGAACCTTTACTATGAACACAGGATCTGTCTGGAGGTAAAGTCGGGCTTTATGGCATGAGAAATTGCTTTTTATGGATACTTTGGCTCAGTCCTGGAGCAACAGCAACGTGCTTGATCTGTGCTCATCGCTGAGCACTTCTAACCACGATCTGCAGTGTCTTTACTTTTCAAATTTTAGCTGCCATTTCCAAAGCATTATTGACACAGGGAAACCAAAGAGAGAATGAAAGTGTTGTGCAGAGTGTTGTAAAGAAATAAAAGAGCCTGGAAAACTTACTGTTTGTCTTGGAAGAAATAATTGTGGCGCATTAGTTCATTTAATTGCTCCAGTAATTTAGGTGACTTGTGTATCTTTTCTGTAATTATAGTGGCACTAAAACTGCAAATCCTATAGAAAAAGAAGTAAATAGTGCTTTATAAAGCAGCTGTTTAAGCAATTAAGGTGGATCTGTCATTGGAGAGCAGGGGGATTTAAGCAGGGCAGCTTTCTGGCCAGTGCTGTGCTGTAGGATTTGCTGTGGTGATTCCCAGCGCAAAACTGTGAAGGGATTGTTGTCAGGAAGAGGATGCACAGCAGAGAAAGGTGTTTGTGTCCTTGATGGAGCAACTGAGTAGCATAAATTTCCCTGAAATGAGAAATATATTCAGTTATTTGAGGAATGCAGTTAATTGTTGAATGTGTATTTTCTGTGTAACCACCAGCACACCAAAACGGGGCGGAATGTAATAAACTGTTTTTCCTTTCAGGTGTGATGGAGTTCAATCTCCTTGGAATATTTTATGCAAGTTCATTCCTACCTTCCATTCCTTATTGTGATGCTGTACAAGATTTTACAGTATTCCAGTGACGGTTTTTTTAAACTTGCACACAGGATACCTGTGGCTTCTTCCAAGACTCGGAGTATGAGCTGTGCCTTCGCTGGATCCAGCTGGGTGTGTTTTACCCAAACTCCAGCAATCACAACCAGAGAGGAACAAGGTGAGTGGCAATCATGGTTTTATGCCCACAGAGGGGCTGCCCTGGGACTGGGATCACCGGAAGGAAGCCCATTCTAACTTTGCTTTGACTGAACCAAACTCCTGCACCTTTCCCCCTCTGTACCATTTTGATTTGAATGGTCCACATCCAGACTAAAACACGGCTTTGATGGCAAACACACTTCAAGGAGCAAAACTGGCCTTGGTGCTCTCAGCCCTAATTGCCCATCATTACCCAACAAATGAGAAAATGCAGCAGTGTAATCAGATCTGGAGTCAGACTGGGAAATGTCTGTGCTTTGCACATTTGCCACCATCAGATATTGTATTTCTGTTAAAAGGAAAGGGAAATAATTGCCTAAATGTAGGTCTGTGCTGGCTAAGGACTAGGG
>NW_020955675.1:146541-182403 GCF_003031625.1 Empidonax traillii | reverse complement strand
AGGAAGCCCATTCTAACTTTGCTTTGACTGAACCAAACTCCTGCACCTTTCCCCCTCTGTACCATTTTGATTTGAATGGTCCACATCCAGACTAAAACACGGCTTTGATGGCAAACACACTTCAAGGAGCAAAACTGGCCTTGGTGCTCTCAGCCCTAATTGCCCATCATTACCCAACAAATGAGAAAATGCAGCAGTGTAATCAGATCTGGAGTCAGACTGGGAAATGTCTGTGCTTTGCACATTTGCCACCATCAGATATTGTATTTCTGTTAAAAGGAAAGGGAAATAATTGCCTAAATGTAGGTCTGTGCTGGCTAAGGACTAGGGTGGAGAAAGCTGTAAAACAAGATAACTAGGAAAAGAAAAAAAATGGAACCAGCACTTCTATTCCAGTTAAAGCTTCAGGTCTAGGAGAGCAGAGCTATTTATGTGGAATATATCTAATGGATTAGAGTCTCCTTTTCAAACCCCCTGGGCTTTATCTCGCAGTGACACACCTTTGGATAGGCCTGTTAAAGCCTTAAAAACGCAGATTCAGGGTTATCATGTTGCTCCCAGTCTTACCCAATTTGCCAGGGCATTGTTCACTCCATTTAATAAAGATTGGAAGTGCTCCCTGACATCAGTCCTTGGTGCTTGGTGTCTCCTTGCAAGTCCAGAGAGCTGCCCTGTGGAAAAGAGGGCTGATAAATTCTGTGCACTGGGATGTGTCACACCTTGGGGACACTTTGCATTAAACATTCTTTATGGTAATTCCCCTGGGGTTTTATCCACTTCTCTCTTTGCAGTTCCCCTCTTGGTTCATACCTACTGTTTTTAGTGTCACTCCTTAATTGAAGAATAAATAGATGAAGGTGCTTAAATAATTTCTTGAGCTGACATTTTGATAGTGTCACTTCATCTTCTAAAGTTCTCTGCGGGGATTTCCCTCCACATCTCCCCAGTCAAGCACTCCTAAAGGCAGATTAAATAAGTGTGTAACTCTTGCTGTTCAAGATGTCACTGCTATGGAGCACCTTCCAGATACGAACAGAACTGCTGACATGTTCAGTTTTCCCAGTTTTCTGACAGAGTGAGAGTCTCCAACCTCTTCTTTTACTGGGATCTTCCTACCCATCCTTTGAAATTCAGCATTCTCTCAGTTCTTCCTCTCTTTCACTGGAAAGCCAAAATTACAGAAGTTTTGTAGAGAACCAAAACAAATGTACTGAACAATGTAAAAGACTAAGGAAGCTGACTTTTGAACAGAAAAAAAAATGAGTTTAAAACCAACTCGTTCCTGAGTTCACCCCTTTTCCACTGAGCATTTATCTCACTGTAATTCCAATAATTACCCAGGCGCTGATGTTGATTTGGCAATACCTCCATTTTTTGCCTCAGCCAGAAAAACTTAAATTATGCAATAAAGAGACCATCACTTGCATTGCTTCAACCTGGTACAAATACAGATACCAGACAACCATTCTACTTTAACTCAGGTGCACTCAATTTTTTTTCCAGCAGAAGGGGACCAAATATTCCTTCTATCCATGAGTCACTGTTGTCTGACAGTATCCATTTACCCTTTGCCTTATTAATATTCCCCATTTTAATGGCATTACACAACCCCCCTTCATCAGATTTTCGAGGCATTTATGTCTGTCTCACACATTTCTGTTCCACAATATTATTTTCCCTTTCTTATTTATCACCTCTGTAGCTCCACCTGAACTCTTGTGGCTGCAAAGGCTCAGCTTGTTTTCTGATGATCCCGAGATGGTTTCCTGTGGGTGAATATTAATTTTCCTATCAATATTATCACACCAGGTTTTTTTTTGGGGGGACTCTTCAGTTACTGCTTTGCCTTTGGGATTGTGTTCCATCCCCTTTGGATGCCTGCCATGGGCTCCACTTCTTCCAAATAAGCCAGAGAAATATTTCATTTAACAAGGTGTTTATTTTATACTAATTTAGGTCCAGCAGTCTCTAACATGTGTCCCTCAACCACTACTTTTATCATCTTTAATATTCCTTCACGATAAATTAGGACTGTTTTGTGAAGTTTTAAATTGCTACAGTAACAACTTCATTTGCTTTAATTTCCCAATTTATTTATTCATTTTAGTATTATTTTTGGTTAATTACATGTCTCCTAAAGTGTATTATCAACTGAAATTAAATTCTTTATTCAGCTCTAGTAAAATTTAGAGACAGCCCAAGGTCATTCCGGTACTCAAGCTATTCCTTCCCTGGAGCAAAGTTTTCCTGGAGTGAGTGATGCATTGGTAAATTTAAAGAGTTAGTAGAAGATTCCTTCCTTATCCATACTTCCTTAACAATGCAGTTCAATATTAAGTGGAAGGATAACTACTTGCCAAGGCTCTGCAGAGCTTTTGTTGTAATTTAGGAATTTAAGAAGTATTTTGATCCAAGTAGTTTTCTACCCCAGATTGAGTCACCAAGGTATTTTCTTTCATATTTCATTAAATTAAAGAGTTTCAAATCAAGGCCTTTGCAGTGGTGTTTAGAGGAGAGGAGATGGGTTGAGAGAGCATCTTAACCTGGAAATAAGTTGGCCACAAGTGCTGGGAGTTTGTCATGTGGGGCGTGTGAACTCACCTGAAGGATGAGGTTAAAAAGCCAATGGATGTTGTTGGGCCTGGTGGTGACAGTGACACTAAAGAACCTCAAAGGAGCTTCAAGACACACAAATCTTCTGGTTAATGAGTGATGGTGTTAAAGCCTCCAGGTGTAGAGGGAAAGGAAAAAATGGAAAAAATAAGGGGGTGGGGGGAGAGAATAGAAAATTAAAAAAAAAAAAAAAAATAATGGAAAATCTGTACCGGCTCATTTTTGGAGCCACTTTTAAAAATTATCAGCTGCTGTACCTTGATGAGGTTTTCTGTGGGGTTTGCTGTCCCCATGATGTCACAGAACACCAGCCCAGCAAATTCTGAGCGCATCTGTGTTTTTTGATGCCTCTGTGTCTGAACTCAGGACTCAAGGAAGGACAGGTGGAGCCTGCAAAGGAAAACCCAGCGGGTTGAAGAGCAGGATCACACCTTACCTGGACATCTGCAAGAGGGGAAATGAGTGACAACCTTCCAGTGAGATCTTCAGGGAGCAGAAAGCAGAGTCAGTCAGTGCACACAGACCTACACAAGAGGATGGCTGAGGTTGCTCTGTGGAGGGTGCAGGTCCAGCTCCCTGGGCACTGCTGATTGGAGGTGGGATGCACAACATCTGCACACATCTGGCAGCTCTGCTGGCCCCCAAGGCTTTGAACAAAATCTGGCACCCTTTGGTGTTTTCCTTCTGACTCTCCTTCTTCCCTTCTTGACTTGAGATTACAGGTGAATGCAAAAATATAATGAAAAAAAGCCCCACCGAACAAATCTTCCAGCTGTTGTGTTTAGAGGGAAAACTCTGGCACCAGCATGATGAGAATCTGTAAGGATTTTTGAGCAGTGCCTGCGTCCAACAGAAGAGTCTGAGGGCTTTTTTTAACAGTTTGGGATTTAAATCCTTCATCAATAGAAACATCACTCCTGGGTGCAAGTTTAGAGGTCGCTGTGTAGTTGTGATTACCTGGAGGTGCCTGTGGCAATGGAGATCACATGTCTTTGAACTTTGGAATGCTCTGGAATGATAGAAGAGCTGATCAATTCTTCCTGCAGGACTGACCCTTACCCAGACCAGCCCTCCTGGTGAGTGGTTGCTAAATTATCTCACAGAAATGGAGGTGTAAGGTGGTTGTTATTCATATTTTTCAGTTATTATTACAAATATCTATTAAATATTCACCATTTCTTTAACTAAAACCTCCTGAGCTTTTTAGCCTTTTGTTTTCTTCCAATATACATCTATTATTTTTACTGGAAAGAAATGCAAAGCTGAATAATACCCTGCAATATAATGTCTAAATAGGCAAAAAGCTGGCAAGGAATCAGTGAGCAAATAATAATGATGGTGGCTTTGCTTTGTTTCCTGCTCAGTAGCAGCAAGAAGCACAGGAGTGGCTGGAGGACCATCTGCAGCAAGGACAGGGAAAGTCATGGAAAAAGGCACCAGACAAGCTCTGACAGCAAATGCAAAGGGTCAAACCACTGATTTCATTAAGCAGCCACATTCAGAATTATCATTTCCTCCTTCCAAAAGCTGGGACACAATCTGTCATTTCAGCTTTTGCTCTATAAAAATATGAAAAGAAAAAAAAATTAAAATGGTTTGGAATGATGGATAATGAAGTTACGACTTAATAAGGTGTATTTTGAGTGTTGTTTAGTCACTGGAGTTTTTAATTGCTTTTAGGTTATTGTCAGCATTGCAGCTCTGTAATTTCACCTAAAAATAATTGGTAGCTTTTTAGAAGTATTATAATTATTAATGTAGATGATAACATTATTTTAAAAATAGTAACTAAAATTTCTGGTCTTCCTGGCTGCAAAAAATTTGCTTCTGTAACCCAGAAATTCTGAGTCCTCAATTTTTTGTTTCTACTTAAAAAGCATTAGAAAATACATCAAACACTGGTTTGGATCTGCCTGGTGGATGAGTCAAGAATCTCTGGAGCTGGCAGGCTTTTGGGCTTCCTGGTGGCCTGTGCATATGTGCCTTCAAACTGGCACAAATAGGTAGTTGTAGAAATATTTATTTTATGGTAGTGATCATTTTGACAGCCTAAATACAGACTGGGGTGATTCAGGCTTTTAAATTCAAGAGTCTCATTTACCTCTGGCTGAATTATTAGAAGGTATGTGCTGTAGCTGAGCACATCACATGTGAATTTATCCATTTCTAGAAGGTAAAAAAATTAATAACATGCCTTGGGAGGTTTGAGAGTTTTTCCTCTTTCGTGAAAAATCAGAAGGAAGAGAATTGTCCTTTTATAGAGGTTTAAAACCTGAAATATGCTTTTTTTTTTCCTTTCTTTCCTGAAACAAGTTCTTCAACCTTTCACCAATTTAGTTTTCATGTGGGACAATACCTTTCTTTTTTTTTTTTTATTCACAACAATAAAATTGAACTTGAAGGTTAACCTTGACATGTCCATGCTCAGAAAATGTCTCTGATGTCTCTATATCTGCTGGTAGGAGTGACAATTCCTTTCTGCTGGAGCATTTCATGCAGGAAGGAGCAGAGAAAAGAAAGTCACGTAAAGCTGAGGGAGCTGAGAGAAGATTTGAGAGTAAAACCCGTCAGCAATTCCCTGCAAAAAGGCTCCAAAACAAGCACCCACAGCGGGCTTGGTGTGAAAATTCAGCAAACTGTGAATTCAGGTATTTAAGGAGGAGGAGGAGGAGGATGTACTAATGAATTACACTTCTCTCTGTTTTTTTTGGTTTCTTTTGGTTTTTTGCCTTTTTAATTTTTTTTCAACTTTGCTCTTAGTGGTGTTTCTATCAAATTTCGACTCAAGAGTGGCTTTCTCTGCTCTGCATTTTGCCCAAAACACAAATTTAATTGATTTTTATCCTAAAATTGATACTGTCAACCACAAATGACAGGTTCAAATCACTTGCTTGCAGAGCACTTTGCATTTTGGAATATCCCCAGTGCTCTCTCAATACAGCTTGAACAAATCAAAAAGCAGGCAAGAGATTTTGGTCAAGTAAATGTATCAACCACATTTTTTGATATCTGCACACCTATTGATGCATGAATGGCCAAAGAAAAAGTGGGTTTTTTTTCAGGTAATCTTGGAATTTTTCAGCTGAAAAGGTAGGTTATAAATACTGGCAATACATAAGACTTGGCTCTACTAAGGCCTTCCATTTGCTGTCTCAGAGACCAGCAGTTATTAATTTTCAGACATAATCAAGTGATTTATATTCATGATTATTGTTCAAGTCATCATGACACTTGTTCTTTCTACATCAGAGGCCTCCTCACTTTCAGCTTCTTGTGTTCAGCAGTTATTAAAATAAGAATGAGAGGGTTTGGATTTTTTTTAGAAGCATTTTATAACATTTTTCCCTCTGATTTCAGGTCTTACCCACTGAACCATCACAAACACCTGAGCAACGTGTACTGCACTGGCTGCACTGAGCTGTATTTCGGGGGTTCACAGCAAGTATTTTCCTCATTTGCACTAAGAGCTGCAAAATTTCTTCCTTTGATACACCATATATTCCATTAGAATTCTTGTCTTTGTAATCATGGTCATAATTAGTGCTGGTGTCAAACTCAATCTGATAAAAATTCACAAATAACACTGAGATTCAATTTTAAAGTGTATTACCTCTGCCACACTTCATGTAATTTGAATGGAGGCAAAAGTCCATCACTTAAATAAGTATTTACATACAAAAAGATCATTTCTATACAATGTCTAATTGCATTTCTTTTAAAAGAGACTTTGAAAATGAACTTCAAATATGTTCTGCTTCCCCACTGCAGTGAAATTGACAGTTGACATTATTTCTGTGTCTAGCTGGTAAACAAAATCAAAATATTTTGGCTGTCAGTTGCTGTAATAAAATGAGATCCAATTTTGTCTGAGGCAAAGCTCAGAGCTTTGAATCGTGGGGTGTTTGGGGAAAATGACTGGATGAATCCAAATTCATTCTCTACACAGTCTCTGTTTGCAAAGCACTTGTGAGGCTTCTCAGTTCTTTGTCTTGCCCAGTTTGGTGTCTGGAGGAGACTCCAGGACTCTGAAAACTGCTCAGTTTTGTGACTGGAAAAAGAAACCTGCCCAGAGCTGCCCTGGGGAGTCCCAGTTTGTGGAACTGGGACCTCAGAGTGGTCTCAGCCAAGCAAACATGGCATGGGGGGAGTGTGTTCCCACTGGATCTGTGATTGATGTCCTTCCATAATATTATAATAATAATATTAATATTCCTGGATTAACTGATAATCCACAAGCAGATTATTACAGGAATTAAAGGCTGCAATTTAACTGTAAGTTATATTAAATATTTGATACCTGAAAAAGCAACAAATCTCATGAAAATGTAGAAAAATTCTAAGCTCTTTCTTTTCCTAACATGATCCTTTAGCTGAAAGCCTAATTATTAGCTGACTGAATGAATACAACCAGGGAGCTGGCTCTGACCAGCTAACAAGTTTGTCAAGTTGTATGTGATTTAATTAAAAAATGGACCTGTTACAAGAGAAGAGATAAACGTCTCTTTTCAAATGACTGCATTTTTAGCAGTGCCTAATCTCCTGCCTTGTTTTCCTACACTATTCTCTCCAGTCTAGCCTGTACTCCTGGGCTTCCAGCAATTCTTCTTGCCAGCTGTCAGGAATGAATCAGCTCTTAATTCCTGGAAGCCGGAGCAGGACGCAGTGGAGACCGCGCTGCTCCAGCTCGTGATTTAATGGAGCTCTTGGTTGTCTTTGCAGCCTCTCAGTGTCCCTCCTTCTTCTTGGAGTTCAATATCCCACCTTTTACTCTGAAAGCCCTGTTGCTGATGTCCTTTTGTAGACTAATGAAAACGCCCTCAGGAGGGAATCCTGCTGGTTGAACCCCCCTTGCGAGGCCTTTTTGTTTCCTGCTTTTTGTGTGGCCCAGGGAACAGTTCACCAGGTGATGGATAATAGAAGGTTGGAGCGCTGTGGATTCAGGAAAGCACTTAAGCAAATTGTTTTATTGATGGCAGGGAGGTTGCAGGCAGGGGTAAATGAAACGTGTGGACAGGTGCTGGGCTGGACCGAGCGCTTTCCCGGAACGCTGAAACGAAATATATCCCTCGGAAAACAGATTTACGTCAAACAGTCCCCTCAGGCCTCCCTCACCATTGCCATCTTCTCATAATCCACATGAAGCTGTGATTTGGGCCTCACTGTACACTCATAAAGCAGCGTATTTAGCCCTTTCGAGCAGAGTTCCCAGGGTTTGCTTGGAGACGCCAGGACATTCGTGTTGTTACAATAAAAAAGGAGAGGGTGGGGTGGCTCAATAAGCGGCAGCATTTCAAAAGCAGCCTGGTGGCATTGATCTGTGCAGAGATGGATGGCTGCAGGAGAGCCCTGGTGCTCTTTGTGGGCCATTGATTTCCTTTCTCTTGAAGTGCTGACTGAGGAAAAGGGGACCGTCCCCTCCGTGCTCCCAGAGGAAACATCTCATTCCTGCACTTCCCACTCAGAGGGGAGGCTGTGGAAGAGGAACAACAACAAAAAAAATACAAGTGGCACTTCTCAGCCATTCCTTTATTATTGAAAAAAAAATAACTTGTAAGCATTTAATAGCACAAAGTGAAAGCTTTCCTTTGGAAAACAAAGATTTAAAGTCATATATATCTGTCGTGAGAAAAACACAAAATCCAGTGAAGTGTGGATGTTTCATATTTAGATTATGATGGAAGCCCCTTACCATAAACTCTTTTCCATGTTAATCTTTCATCTTTTTCTTCTGCTCTTGACATTTATTGTGAGTATCCCATGAAATCTGCTTGTATTATTATTTAAATTAATATTTTAAAATTAATTCTGATTTTAACGCTCATAAATTCAGTTCTCTCCTGCAACTGTTGAAATAGTTCTTTACCTGATTTGGGAATGATTAAGGACTTCTTATGGTGCTTAAAGCAGATATGAGAGACAAACCACATGAAGGTTCTGTGGAGGTTCTATAATGAAGATATGGAGAAAGGAGACAATAGAAACCAGTACCTATGCATTTTATGGCTGATTTTTCCCTCACTGCAGAATCTGATCCTTTATACGGAACTAAAATATTATTAATTAACCAGCCATTCCTGCAATAATCTCAGTGACTACTCGGTCCAAAGTGTGTGCAATCTGCCTGTAATTATGTTGTACCTGCCATTGGCTGAGGGGTTTGCAAACAGGGCAGAGAGCTGATAACACAGAACATAAAACATCAGTTTTCTTGTTGAACTTTACAGCCAAGAGTAGCAGATGAAGGAACCAGAAGGGCTTTAAGGTATGTCGCTCGTTTTGTTGCATCTGAGATTCTGGAGAGCTTTCCCTCATTGCTGAGAGCACATCACACGACAGGATTTATAGTTATAAATTATAAAGCTTTATTTCCCAAGTATTGGGTTTCAGGGGAAAGACCATGAGTAGGAAACAACAGAAATGCAGTGATTCAGCTGAAGGGGAGACCTGGATGATAAGAACTTGAATGAGATCCTTGTTTTCAGAAAAATGATCCCTACTTTTTTTTAGGGCTGCTGGTTGACATCATGTGGGGGGTGACATAGCAAAAAAGGCTTTTGAGATGAGGATACTTGTAGGGTGATGGTTTAAACCTTCAAGAACTGGCAAGTAGGAGACTAAAATGACTTAACCTGTTACTTCACACTCAAAAAGTTTGTTCTAAAGTATCTTTCATTGCTTTGGGTGATCACTAAGACATGTAGGAGCGTTCTGCTGTGCCAGCACAGTGCTCGTGTATTCCCACACTTCCTTGATTGAACTAAAAAGAGCCAATTTCTCTATATTTAAGGTTGTTTTAGAAGGGTAAATGCTCTTAACCAAACGTTAAATGTAGTAATAGCTGCCGATGGATATTGATCTGGATGCTGGAGATTAGTTTTAATTAGTTTTATTGTTGGTGCAGGGTTCAGTGTTAATGTTACTGGGGTGTTCTTTGGCTGGAGCCGAGCAACTGGTTCCACTCTGTCCAGCAAAAAAAACCCTCCAAATTCTGGGAAAACCTTAAGTTTTACAGCAGTTTAAGGCACTGACTCCATCAACTCACCCTCCCATGTCTGTGATTTCAGCAGCAACCACAGTACCATGGGCTTGTACACGTGATCTGTTCTTCCACCGTGTAAATAATTTACCCTGTTATCTCTGTCTTTCCTTTCCCACGTGTTATGGACATGCTATCAGAGTTTATTCGAGGCTTTATCAAGTACATTTTTAATTAATCAGCTTTCTCCTTTGTAAATTAAGCTGTGTTTGTGCTAAAGCAGGAAAGAAACCTCTTTTTTTTTTTTTTTTTTTTTTAATATTTTCTTTGTTTTCAGTTTCAGGAATTTTAGTAAGAGGTAGGAAACTCCATAGCCAATCTCAGGGGGAAATTGTTCTCTGTGTGTAAAGTGTTTTTCAGGGAGCAAAAGACATTTCTCGGTGACTGGTCACACTGGTGTAATAAAACCATAATGTGTGCTGTGTGAATTGTCCTGACTTGGAGATTTATTGGAGTGTTTCATTTAAGCTTTAGGATTAGTTAACATGTTTTAAAACCCGAATCACTTCAAAATTTTGCAAGTCTAATGAATCAGTAATGCAATTTGTAGGATTTTCAAAGGTGCTGTTTGTGTTTTCCTTTTACTGACGCTGTTTCTCCGGGTGTAGATGGGCAAGAGGCAGCTCAGCGGGCTGGAGATCAGCCTGATCGTCCTCTTCTCCATAGCAACAGCCATAACCTGTGTCCTCATCGGGCTGCTGGCAACAGGACAGTCTGGAGTCAAAGATCCAGGTAAGGACTCCCCACGGATGCTGCAGGGTCAGGGGAAACCCCCTGAGTGGGAGCTTCTTGCCTCGGCGTCACTGTCCTGTGCTTGTCATCATCCAAAGGTGGATCCTGGTCGGTCCTTCCCACAGACAATTTGAGTAAAAATATCAGTTATGAACGTAATAAATAGTGTGACTCGTAATTTATAGTCAAGATAAATGTTTTACCTCTGCCCCCCGTGGCTGGACTTTATGAGCATAGAACTTGTATCGTTTCAGAATTTTTGAGTATGAAGTAAGATAACTATGAAAAAAAAAAAAAGAAAAGGAATCAGAGAGATACATTATAACCCCAAAACCCATCCGTATTTCTTGCTGATGTATTGGTATATCAGAACCCTCTTATGTTACAGGGCTGTGATTTAGGGCACCTGCTTTACTTGCAGTTCCATTTCGAGTGAGTAATTCCATTTACACACAGGGACTGAAGCGAAAAGCTTGGAGGTGAAAATGGCAGGAAAATAAAAAATAATTGCTTGTACAAAGCAAGCACTTCTGTGCTTTAATAAAAATACCCTTACAGGCCAACATCTGCATATTATTTTTCCTGTTTCTGTCACGAGTAGGAGTTTCCCTGGGCAAAAAGTACAAGTGCAGATATTGCAGATGATGCAAACAGGCAAGTCTGGGGCTGTGTGTGCATGTCAGCCCCAGGCCACACTTCTGCACTTCATGGTCCTCATTCCAGACCCAAACAGTGTTCCCAAATACTGTTATAATAACTATCTTATAAAATAAATAAATATAAATTAATATAAATATAATATAAATAAATATAAATATATAGAAATAAATATTTAAATATAAATAAATAAAATAGCATCCAGTGCCCCCTTTTGTCAGCTAAAGCTGCCCAGAGGTCACCTCAAATTCAGTCTGACAAACCTGAAATCTGAGGGAGCTTTAAGGTGTTTTTACCTGGTGCTCTAATTCAAGCTCCCGTGGAAAACAGTGTTTTGGGGGAAGGAGCACCACGAGAGCACCACTGGGACATTCAGGAAAGAGAAAATTCCCTCTCATTTTAATTTGGCGCCTATGTTTCACAAGGAGCAATGCATATGGACCCACAGAAAAAATGGGATCAATGCACACCTTAAGAAATAAAAGTATCAATATTGTCCCGTCTGAAATAGTTGTGTGCAATTTTTCAAAGGTAAAAATAAATCACGTAAGCAATAATTTTTACTCATTGTAATCTATTTTAGAGGTTCAAGATGGAGCCAGCAGGAGAAGTTAGTGAGTTAAGAGGTATTCAAGTTATTCCTGCAGTTGGGGGATGCCGGTAAATAACCCATTGTTTTGTTTCCCAAACAGATTTTTACCCCCAGTGTCCGAATATACAAACAGAGGAGAGGATTGACTGCATCCCGGATCAACTGGCAACAAAGGTCTGAAAATATTCTAGAAAACACCACAAAATAGACTTTCTGTCATAAAACCTCATGCTTATTTCACCAAAATGTTCTCCCCAGCAGTTTGGGTTCGGGATGGGTGGGAAACAAAATCAGCCAGACATCAAGCTGTTAAAAAAAGTCACTCTTTATTTTAACATTTTTTTGCTGAACAGCTTCATTTTGTGTGATGGTCAAAAACGAGCATTTGTAATAGCTCAGAAATAGCAGGTGAGGATGGGCTTTGCTCAAACGTGCAAGGCTTGGACAGTGTGAGACACATGGTCACAGTGTCTTTTCAGGAGCACTTTGGATCTTGGTGTCTTCCTCTCTTGGTTGGGTGTCTCCCTTCTGGGAGTGCAGAGTATGGAAATGATATTTTGGCTTAAAAACCTCTAAATTAAAATTCCCATCTTCTGATAGGAGCTTGTGGATGCCTGGAATCTTCTTTTGGTTGGGGGCAGGGGCAGCTTAGGAGAATAAAAAAAAAAAACCAAACAGTATGATGTGGGATATTTCTGTCAACCACAGAGGCATAAAAAAATATTAACCAGCTGTCTCAATCTGTAAAGAAATTCCCAGTCTAATTTCAGATGTGACAGTTGTAAAGCTCCTGTCATGCCATGGGGTTTGTTATGATCTATAAGTCCTGTGGGGGACAGGTTAGGAAAGGTTCAAACCGCAGCCTGTCCCTCTGCTCTTGCTGTTCCCTCCCTGCCCCAGGAGCGTGCACAGCACTGTGGAAGTCATGCAGATCACTTTAATCTTTAATTACTACCTTTGAACCAGTCACCCCACGTTAAGTGCTGCACTCATCATACAGGGAGGGGAGACAGTGTCGCTCTGGTTGCTGCTGTAAGAAAGAATTAAAACCAATCAAATTACAGACCTCAGCAGAAAGGTAGGGCCAGGTGAACACTGGAGCACTGCAGGTACCTGCTATGGAATTAGAGGTAAAATAAATGGTTCCTGAATCTGTTCTTTCCTTAGTGAGGAAAGACCAGGCAGCAGGTTTCATGGATAATTTCAGGGAGAAATGTCACCTTTAACCCACGCCCTGGGGAAAGCTCTCAGGTTTCCCTGGCAGAGCTGTAAAACTACAGGTACCTGCTTAGAATAACATCATTCTTCTGTAGTGGTTTGCACAAATGGGTTTCACAATAAGCAGTAGCTGGGAAAACCGTGATTTGCTTAAGCTCACGTAGAAGGTTCTTGGCTGCCTTGATTCCCTTATTCAAGGAAGATGTTCAAGATGAAACCAGAAAATGAGTAGGATTGCAGAGGGCAGAAACAAATAGAAGCAAAAATGAGAGAACAGAAGGAAAACAGAAAAGGAGAAAGAAAGGAAGAAATTATTCTATTAACTAATCACAGGGTTGGTGAAAGAAAGCAGATATTTATTAACTATTCAGTGCCATGGAAAATTTTCATGACGTTTGATTAAACACACAGAACACACCAGTAAAATATGAATTCCAATGAGCAGAGCTTGGGTATTGTTTTTTGGTGGTTGGTTTTTTGTTTGTTTGTTTTGTCTGTTTTCTGTTTTTGTTCTTTCAAAATATCCTGCTGGTAAAGGTCTGTTTGGGTGCACATAAAGCACAGACAAGCTCTTGGTGCTCAGTTAATCCTTGGTGCTCAGTTTGTGCTGTACCTCAGTGTAAACTGCTTCCTCGTATCCAGGATTATTCTTTATTAAGCTTTGACTTTGGCTTTCTTGGGTGTTGGCATCTCTTGTGCTGGTTTTATAGCTCAGAGGCTGGGATCACATCTTTATTTATACTCAGTGATAGCTTTTATAACAACCTCCCCAGTATCTTTGGTGAACTCTGCTCCTTTCCCTGTGCCAGGCATAGCTGATCTTGAACTTCTTCTGTATTTACCTCCACGTGCCCAAAGCTCAATAAGCCACAGAAATACAAAGCTACAGCTCACAGATCTAGGATAAGATCTGGCTGGAAAAATATCACTGGACTGCAAAGTAACTGCTGAAAACAGTCAAGAAATATTCATGAGAAGTAACTGGGGAAAAAGAAAAGGATGCTCAGGAAGTTGGGAAGGTGGATGCTTGAACTACCAGGCTTTAGGAAAATCTGTTGTTCCAGTTATTTTTGCACTGCATAGGATAGTCACTGGTCTAGGAAGGGATAAGGGGATGGAGGTAAAACTCTGTTCTTATGAACTTAGGATATTCCCCTATATATATGAATTAATTCCCCTATATATGAATTAAAGATTGGACCTAATCTCAGAGGTCTTTTCCAACCTAGCTGATTCTGTGATCCTATGTGAAGGAAATTAAATAAGTGATCTAATAGATCAAAGCTATGATCTCTGCATTCTTAGAGGGCATTGCAATAGTTTATAGAATGGGCAATAGGGAGCTGTCATGGTGGGATCTGGGAAGGAGGAAAGCGAGTGTGGCTTTATCACAGCCTTGCAAAGCGCATCGATTTGCGGATCAGTGTGGGGGGAAATGAGTCACTGCATTTCTCCTCCAACCTTGTTTTTCACCTGAAACCTAAAGAAAATGAGAGCAAACGTGTTTTCTGATGTGATGGATCCATGACAAACACTCATCTGTTTGGTGAATCTGGGTTTGTCTTGGGTGGTTTTGAAGCGATTTTTGTGCTCTGAGCACAATCGAACAGATGCACTGAGACTTCCCCAGCCTGTGGCTCTGTGAGCTCCCTGTGTGCTTCCTTCAACACTTCCCTGGTTTCTGAGCTGGAAGTGCCTTATCTTTGCTCTGTTCAGTGGCTGAGAAAATAATTTGACCTGCACTGACCGGGCTGGGCTCCCTAACCCCAAAACAAGTGTCAGCAAGGCCACCAGCAACGAAGATTTTGGACCATGTCCACCTTTTCAAACTGCAGAGTGGTTTAAATCAGCACGGCACAAACACCAAAAACATTTGAGCACACTCAGATGAAGGCAGAAACAGCTTTTGTTGGGACAGGTGGAAGGTCTCAAGGCTGTTCTTGTTGGATTTGGATACCTGAGATCACTTAAGGGCACTGCCCTTTGCCCTCAGCGAATCTTGAATTTCTATTTGTTTTACCACCGGCCTTTGCTCTATGTAATGAATGGGGAGCTTAAGGTGAGAAAATGGGTGGAAACTTAGTGATGTAACACCCACATCTTATCTTCAACCATAAAATTCACGCACACAGCACGTGAACAAGTTCGTTTCTAACAGCAAAGGGATTTCAGCTTCCTGGACTGCTGAATGGAAGCGTGAACCTTGGTGTCCCTACACTGAGACAGAGCCTTGAAACAGTAGATTTATTTGGTTTTTTTGAGAATAAAACCATTGATTTATCTCAATTTGAGGTTCTACAGAAGCCATCTGAACATTTCTGATATTGAAAAATTACATTTAAATGTACACATTACACGTTCAATTATGCGTATATAGATGTTTAATCAGATGTTTGCCAGATGTTAAACCAAGTATAACTTTTACCTTCTCTCCAGGATGTGACTTTTGGTCAGACTATACTGCATCTGTCACAGCTCAAATGTTTGTTCAATAATTATTTTTAAAGGTTCATTTTGCCTGTGGATCTTGTGGTTTTAAGAAAGGAGGCATGTCTGATAAGCAAGTTTACTCCGAATCCAGAAAGAATCCTACTTGGTGTGTTCTGTGCCGCTGAGTTACCTCAGCAGAGTTTCAAAGAAGGAGCTGATCTCATTGCAGATATTATTAAGATTTCTGGTGTTGGGGTTAAAATGTGCTTTTTTGAAATGGGTTTAGTATGGATTTATTCGTGTAACACCAGCTCATTTGTGGCCCTCATGTCCTTGCCTCAGAGGACCTGCTCTCTCCGTGGCTGCTGCTGGAGGCCCCAGGGCGACACCAACGTGCCCTGGTGTTTCTTCTCCCCAAAACACGGCTACAGAGTCGAGGGGTCAAAAAAATCCACCAAGGCAGGTGAGCTGCGGGCTGGGCTCCCCCCGACCCCTGCACGTGCTGATGGCCAGAACAACACAACAATTTCTGTTTTCCTCCCAAGGGTTTGAGGCCACACTGAAGAGGTTGCCATCACCTACTCTCTTCGGGAACGACATTCAGACCGTTCTGCTCACCGGGGAGTATCAGACACCAAACCGCTTCCATTTCAAGGTTAATCCTTTTTCTCTGCCGCTTCAAGGCTCGTGTTGTCTGCAAGATGTGAGGCTGGAGGGCTGGGTGGATCCCTCTGAGGCACCCTCACGATTCCCTCTGAAATCCCTGGCTCCTTTCTTTGTCCTCTCTGCTCAGTGCATCAGGTTTAGCACAGTGGGATTTCTGCATGAAAAATTGGAGACCTTTGGGAAGCTGAGTTTTTATGTTACCTACCATTTGTCCTCATCACAGGAAAAATTTGGGGTTGAACATATTTTACTTGCTTTTTATTTACGGCCTGGCCATTCCTCTCAGTAATTCTGACAGACAGCATTAGCTTTTCCAGTGGTTCCTGTTTTCTGTGGGAAGCTCAACAGTTCATGACATGAATGTGGGGTGTCAATGGGTTCTGGGGCTTGAGCGGCTTCTTGTGTGGGAGACTTCATCTTATGGTGGGTTCCTGCTGATGCAGGGAGACAGAGTCAGGTACTGTGAGGAAAATGAAACAGTGAAAGCAGGAAAGGAGATTGGGATAAAGGTGGAAGGGCCTCGAGTCAGAACTATATGTTCATGCTGAAAAATTTTTGAATTGGGGATTAATTTATAAAGACCCAACGCTTCTGTTTAAATATATGCAGATCACTGATCCTAAAAAAAAGCGGTTTGAAGTCCCTCACGAGCATGTGAAACCATTCACTGGATCTGCAGCCTCCAACCTGAAGTACCAAGTGACGCTCAAGCAGAACCCCTTTGGCCTCGTGGTGACCAGAGCGAGCAATGGCAAAGTGCTGTGAGTAACCGTGGTGCTTTTCGGGGTGACAGAGGTGCTATTGGTCTTCTCTGAGAGCTGGTGATGCCACACAAAGCATATTCTTCCCTTCTTTTTGATTGATGGATATTCTGCCAGGACTCCTGAGAGGCCTTTGGAAGCAAAGTCTGTGCTGTGGGGAGCTCTGTCTGAAAGGTTTCAGGTCTGGCTCTCTCTTCACTTCCCTCCAACAGGGGGAAATCTCTAAAACTACTTTGTCCCATCAATTTAGGGAATTTTTATTACCTGAAGGACTCCTTGCACGTGCAAATCATGGGGGAAAACTCCTGATTGCACCTTTTATCTCCTTTGTTGCAATCGTGCTGAACCCCTGAACCACCAAAGCCAGGCTGCCCTTTAGACCTGTGATATCCTCAACAGATCTGTGAGCCACTGCTCAGCTGGTCGTACAAGACTGGAAATAGGATATTTGATGGACTTGTACATTGAATTCTTTCATCCCATTTGCATTCTAAAAATAAATAAATAAATAACCCAAGCCAGTGGCCATGAGAGAGGGGAAGTGTCAGGATGAACATGGTTATTAAACCAGCCCAGCAATGATTACCTGTCACAGGGCCAGGCCAACAGGATTACCAAGGCTTCAAGTTTAATTAATTAGGGGTCACTTTTTGCTCTTATTAGTATTGTTTTCTCACTTAGAATCCTCTGTGATGATTGATTTGCAATTATAGAGGGCACAGAAGATGGACTTGGTATTTGGTAGTGCATGACTGATTAAACAGGTGTATGGAGGGGGAATAACAAACCCAGTCCAGTGGAACTGTGTTGAAACAGTGCTCTGGAACACTGTCTAAGTTTTCCTTAGGCTTTTGCTTAATTTCATAAAAGTTTTGGTCTCTAGAGAAAAAAAGATAGTGATGCTGAACTCTGAGTATCTAAAGGAAGCTGATGTTGTCATGGGGTAAGGGCAGCCCCTCAGATATAAATCTTTGATAAAATTGTTTACACATGGGAGGCCTCTTTGGAAAAGTAAAGTGAGAACCAGTGGGTCATTACATTTCATTACCAAAATCCTGATTGTCCAGATATTTATAAAATCTGTGAGCTTCTATCATAATTTGTCACGCTCGAGGCCCCAAAAGAATCAGAGTTCTGACAGACCTGTTGCCATCACCAATTGCAAGAAAACCTGAAAGATCTGCATGGAGACTAATCCAACAAAATAGCTATTTTAGCAATCCTTGCTGAAATGCTTTCCTTACTTATGGATTATTTTTATGTTGTTTCGCCAGGTTTGACACCACCATAGGCCCCCTTGTGTACGCTGACCAGTTCTTACAGCTCTCAATCAAACTGCCCAGCAGCAACATTTACGGGGTGGGGGAGCACGTGCACAAGCAGTACCGGCACGATGTCAACTGGAAAACCTGGCCCATGTTCAGCAGGGATATCGGCCCCTCTGGAGTGAGTCTGGCTGTGTTTCACCTCGTTCTTGGCAGAATGAAAATTTCTGGGGCACCCATTTCTCAGTAATTGTGAGGGTCTTTGTTGCCATTACCTCGATTTCATGAAGCAACAACCTGTATGTTTTAATTTAAGGGAGAACTTGTGTTTCACTGAAATGGGAGCTGTCCTAACAGAAATTAGAGGGTGAGATGACTATGTGTAGTTAATTAATAATTTGGAATTTGTACCCTTTACCCTGAGGCTCCTGCTCCCTTTTGTCTCTGGTTTGAAGACAGTTCTCATCTCCTTTGAGTGTAGACTCATTAAGTTAAAGTAACAGTGAACAGAATCAAGTTAGGCTGAGTTTAAAACACTCAGGTTCTGTTTCTTAATTAGACCTGAGTTTTCTTTTAGGAGAAGAAGCACATCTATTGCAGAAATTGCCAACATCTCTAAGGGGTTTTGCTGCTAATAATAACAACAGAAAAAAAAATAAAACCACAAAACAAACAACACACTAGAAAGGAAATGCAAAAGAAGCAAGACACTCTTATTTCCATAGATTACACATAAAATTATTACCTTGTAGGATTGACAGAAATACAGATCTGTGGTCAGAGGTGATGAAAGCACCTTTCAAGTTCTCCTGCTCTCTTGATGTGCACATCTATTACCCAGAAACAGTGCTGCAATATGTGCTGCCTTGCCTGCAGATCCATCACATCTGCTCACTTATACTATCTGTTTATTGGGGGAACCTTTGTTTTAATGGAAAATGTTCTCATAAAGGAGAATAACGCCAGGAAAGAGAAAACAGAACTGCAGGGGAGTGTCAGGATTGAAATGTTTGCTGCTTGCTCTCTTTTGAGACGTTTCAAGTTCTACCTGTGATAGATTTTGAACTATCCCAGAACAGGGATTGTTATTAGATTTTAGTCATCTTACCTGTTCTTTTTATCATTTTAGGAAATGCATAACTTATATGGAGTTCAAACTTTCTTCCTGTGTTTGGAAGACACCACTGGAGCCTCCTTTGGTGTTTTCTTAATGAATAGCAATGCCATGGGTAAGAAATCTTTGTAAAAATTAAAAGATAAAAGCTTCAACATTGGATTTCTTCTGATTCTCTTCTCTGCGGCATGTCAAGGAATGGAAATCTGGACATTTAAAAGAGCTATCTGAGTACATTTCCTCTTATTTGAAAGTTTGGTTGATGGCTCTGAGTTTTTTGGGTATTCTTGTTTTTTTCACTTCAGTAAATTTTCTAATCTGGAAAATTAGAAAGCTAATTTAGAGTGAGTTGGTCTACAGACTCAGTTTTGTGCACTCTTTTCTGGCAGAGTTTGTGGTGCAGCCTGCTCCAGCAGTGACCTACAGAACCATTGGTGGGATCCTGGATTTCTACATCTTCCTGGGGGACACTCCAGAGCATGTAGTCCAGCAGTACCTGCAGGTATCTTTGCCTACAGAGGCTGTGCATTGAACAGATTATTTAAAGTGCTTTTAAAGGGATTTATTTTGGTTTTGTTGTCTCTTTGTACGACAATGTGTGTTGACCCTATAACTGAAGACATAACTCAGTATATATCTAACTAACTGTTAATATCTCAATAATGTGAGTTCCTCCTATGACAAATCCCTGTGCCTAAGGCAATTTTATAGGATAAACAGTGTGCTTAATAACATGCTATGATTTTATTGTCATAAAATATTACTGGTATCTTTTGTACCTCTCAGGATCTGCTGAGATTTCAGTGACATTTTAAGGAATGGTCCTTGTCCCCGGATATTTTTATTTATTAAAATAAATTATTAAAAAAACCCAACCAACCAACAACTATTACATTTGGGAGTGAAAGGTCATTTAGTGTGTATTATTCAAGATTTGAGGAGTGTGGGTTCAGGGAAAGGGGCACTGATGGCACGTGGGATGTCTTCTCTCACCTTGCAGTTCGTGGGATTGCCATGGTTTCCCTCCTACTGGAGCCTGGGCTTCCAGCTGAGCCGCTGGAATTACGGCTCCCTGGAGGAGGTGATGAAGGTGGTGAACAGGAACAGGGACATTGGACTCCCTTATGTGAGTATGGGGTGAGGGGGGAGGACCCACAGAGCTGTTCAGCAGCTCAGTTGGAATTGGGAAATTTCTGAGGTCAAGGGTTTTTGTGCATTTTAATGGTAGACCCACTATCAGTGACTTGAGCCCTTCATTGTGATACTTTTATGCATCCAGCTGTATCCACTTTTCTTCTCATGTTACCTAATCCATGAAATAATTTTTTATTGTCCTATGGAGCCATGTATTATTCTTAATGGACAGTCAAAGGTAAAGTGCAATTAACTTTTAAAATTAGATTTTAGATGACATTAAACTGATGTCCTAATAGAATAAAAATGTCCTAATGTTAAGCGAAGAGTTGAGGAAGGAATGTTTGGATTTAAGGGAACAGCTCTTGAAGTCAGGCAACTGCAGTGGCACAGCCACATGCCCAGGTTTATTTGAAAGGGTGCCAATATATGCATTCATTTAAATTCTGTTAATTTAAATGCAGCTCTTTTTAGGCACTAAAGATGTGTCAGAACCATTAATTGGGGCTGTGAGTCCAAGGTGAGATGTTGCTTCCAAGTGGTCCTGACAGCAAACTCTCTGCCAGACTGCAACAAAGTCCCAACAGTAAATTCACCGTAAAACAAGCAGGAATTGTCAGAAGAAATTATTTTGGACTTACATAAAAATCTTTCCATGTCACTCCGTTTGTAAAAGATGAATTCCCTCCTCTTTCAGGATGTCCAGTTCACAGACATCGACTACATGGAGGGAAAGAAAGATTTCACGTACGACAAAGAGAAGTTTAGAGATCTCCCTCAGTTTGCAGAGTATATGCACAACTATGAACAGAAATACGTTATCATATTGGTGAGCATTTAATGACCTCTTTGCCCCCTTTAAACACTAATATTATAATTATTTATTTATTCTTTGGTAACTATTGCATTTCTTGCTTGTAATGATGAATGGGGTGTGTGCTGGTTTCTTCTTTTATTCCTGTTTTCTGATTTTTTTTTTTGGTTTTTTGTTTTTTTTTTTTTTAGGATCCTGCCATTAGCACACAAAACCTGGTGGATGGAAGCGCCTATGGAAGCTACGTCAGGGGAACAGAGAGAAAAGTCTGGGTTAATGAATCCGACGGAGTAACAGCCTTAGTGGGGGAGGTAATTGTGGTTTTCTGCACTTGATCTCAGTTTGTTGTCACTGTTTTGCTTTAATTTAGGGCAGGAGCCTCCTTTAAAACTCTCATTTCTAAGTTGCTTCTTTCAGTAATATTGCTACCAATGAGAGCACTCAGACTATGAAAATTCTCAACCTTTCTTTTTCTTTTTTTTTTTTTTAATTTTTTACATTAAAAAAGTGAGTTTTGACATTCAAATTTTTTTGCATTAAAACTAATTACTTTTTCACATTTTTACATTTTAATTTTTATTTTTCCAATAGAAATAAAATTATATTGCTATAAAGATTACATTACAATTAAATTTACATTACAATTAAAATTATATTTTTTCATGTTAACCCTAATTTTTTTTTTTACATTGAAAGATAGTTTGAAAACTCCTATTTATTTTCAGTAATAACTAATGAGCCAGCTCCCATATTACACTTTTAATTTATAATTTTATGTTACACTGAGAAACTTTTCAGCTGTGCATTTCTCCTTTCATGACTGGCGAGAAGAATTACTGACAACTCCAAATCTAAGAAGTTCATTCTCTCTCTCTCCCTCTTTCAAGGTCCACTCTGACATGGGCAGTTCTATGATTCTATGAAGTTTTTTTAACATAATTTAGTTTATATCTTATAATAATATTTATAATATCATAAGTTTAATTAATTACTCCCCCTTTAATATTTGCAGGTGTGGCCAGGGGAAACCGTGTTCCCAGACTTCACCAACCCAGAGTGTACGAGCTGGTGGGCGGAAGAATGCAAATTATTTTATGACACGGTGCCATACGATGGAATCTGGATTGTAAGTAACTCAGAATTGCCATTTTAATTTTTCCTATTCAAAGCAGTCAAGGGTGGGTGAATACTGAATTCAATTTGCCTTGAATGAGAAAGGTTTACTCTTAGGCACCTGAAATCTGGGCAGGGTGTGTCTGTTCCCTGGCGCTGAACTTGGACTTTAAATTTGAATTTTAAATTTGAATTTTAAATTTGAATTTTAAATTTGAATTTGAGTCCTGAGTTCTGGCATTTAAATGCTGGGGTTTGGATGTTCAGTGACACTTAAATGCTTTAGCTGATGAACCGCCCTGCTCAGTGAATATGTGCTAAATAGATCCTGAATACAGAACATATTCCATATAAACTATGGATCTATGCCCCAATTACCTCATAGAATTCCCACTGTTCCATCTGAGTTGCTATTCCAGAGAAGGCTTTGGAAAAATCAGGATTCCTAGAGAAGTTCTCCCCCAAAAAGACTAAAATACAGCCTGGCACGGTGGATTTTAGGGTACAGCTCATGGAAATCAGATTAAGAACCCTTTTGACTGGTCAAATTAGTTTTTTGGGTTTATTTTAAGGAATAACCTGTAATAAAGCTTCTAAAATTGGGCTCCTGAAGGAAATTTATACTTAAACTACTCAATCCCTGTCTCAGCAACAATTCAAAATCAACCAGTTTGGCAAACTCCAGTGCCTCAGCTGCCCTGTGGGTGGTGGGGTGGCCCTGGGTGGGCACCAAAGCTGCTCCATCACGGACCTTCTCAGCTGGGAAGAAAATATAGGGGAGAAAAAAAATACAGCAAAAGGCTTGTGGATCAAATTAAGGACGGGGAGGGATCAGTCAGTAATCCAGTGAGGTGGTGGAGGCCCCATCCCTGACAAGGCAGGTTGGACTCCGTGATCTCAGAGGTCTTTTCCAACCCTAATGACTCTGGGATTCTCTGGTTCTGTGATTCCCATCATGGGCAAAACAGTCTCAATTTGGGGGAAAAAAATGAATTTAATTTCTTACTGATCAGGTCAGAGCAGGTGATGAGAAATAAAAATCAGATCTTAAACCCCCTATTTCCTTAAAGGATAAGAGACTACAATGGAAGAAATACAATGGATGACTTTTTTTTTTTTTAGGAAAATATGCTTATGGAAATTTTATTACATCCTGCATCTTTCCTTTTCAGGATATGAATGAAGTATCCAACTTCATTAAAGGCTCAAAACGTGGCTGTGAACAGAATGACTTAAACTACCCTCCTTACACTCCCAGTAAGTCCATCTACTTTAATTAGAAAGTAAGATACATATATATTTATATATAAAATAAATTACAAATGATTGTGAAATTATCTTCAAGGATACAACATGATTTTACTGCAGTTCTTATGGGAGGGGTTTGAACATTCCTATGGACAGAAAATCCATGTCTAATTTAGGTGTAGTTTGTACAACTGCATTTTTTCTCTTGTGGAATTATTACTGAATATTGATGTCTGATAATGTAGAGATCCTCTGACACTATCTGTGGTTTTTTTAGATGTATCCAGAATTAAAATAGAGTTCATAGCTTGCATTTAGTAGTAAATTTAAGTCACCTTTTCCAACGTGATGTCAGATGGTGATTCAGAAACTTAAGAGCAAAGTTCTCAGTTATTCCTTGCAAGGGGCAGAGCTCAAGAGTGGGAATATCACAGAGCAAAGATGGATCAAACCAACAGCCAAGAGCAGCACTCTTGTTTTGTGATAGTTCTACCGCTTTATTGAAAAATTAAAGATAAAAAAAGGGGCTTTTGAACATCATGACTGTGCATTAAAGAAAAGATTGGAAATATTATTAATAAAAATGTACCTTAAAAATGATGTTTGTGTTATTTTTTTCAAGGAATTCTCGACAGGCTGATGTTTTCCAAGACGGTGTGCATGGATGCAGTGCACACGTGGGGGAAGCACTATGATGTCCACAGTCTCTACGGATATTCCATGGGCATATCCACACAGAAGTAAGGAATGCATCCTAAAACCTTCACAAAAAGGTTTCAAACCCACTGACTCGAGTTGGGGGGGAAAGCCACGAATTGGTTGTCAGAGCTGTGTTAAAAGATTATTTCAAACTAACATCCTGAACTTTGCAAAAATACACCTTGTTTACTGTAAGGGAGCCCACGTCCCTGGGATGAATAATTAGTGTAAATCAGTGCAAATCTGCTTTCTATGGAACTATGAATGTCTGAGTTGTCTTTGCATAATTCCAGTCTCATTTCCTTTCAAGAGCCATCGAGAGAGTGTTTCCTGGAAAGAGGAGCTTCGTTCTTTCGAGGTCCACTTTTGTGGGATCAGGAAAGCAAGCAGGACACTGGCTGGGAGATAATGCAGCAACGTGGGATCACCTAAGATGGGCAATACCTGGAATGCTGGAGTTCAACCTCTTCGGATATCCCTATGTATGACATCACTTTGTGCCATCCTTTCAAAACCCGGGGACGAGCAGCAACTCCAGCTTTGTGATAACACATTATCTGATCAAGCACTATCTAGATAACCATCCTACATTTTCAGTTCCAAATTAACCCTCTTTAGGAATCTGGTTTCAGCCTTTTTAATTTTCCCAATTATTGATTTTTGGTTTAGGCCATTATTTTGATTACTGTATGTCTAAGATGAGATAAATGCGAGTAACAAATTTACTGTCTTATATCTCTCAAGCTGCCTGTTATTTCCAGTAATTCTTAAACATTAGTGAGAAATGTGAAACACTTAATGGTTTTCTCATCATTTCAAATTAAGTAGTGACATCCATTTATGAGAGAAATAGCCAAATTCCTTTCAATGGTTTAAATTTGCATGACTTTGGAGATTTTTGGCCTAATGTCTGCAAAGTATCACCAAGCAAGAAGGTAAAGATTTGGAAGAAATAGAATGATGGAGGCAGCATTACCTTGTCAGTTTAATTTTTTTTTTGGACAGAACAACTGAATTTGGAAGAAAAAAGGCAACACAAATGTGTTGAGTGGCTTAGTCACTCTGATTGTCAGTCAAGGTTGAATGAATGCACCTTGTGCAGAGATTTGAGATGCAACACCCTGCACATCCAACACATTCTGCTTTTGTTTAAAGATTGGAGCAGACATTTGTGGCTTCTTTGACAACACCACAGAAGAACTTTGCCGGCGCTGGATGCAAGTGGGAGCATTTTACCCCTTTTCCAGGAACCACAATGCTGAGGGGTACATAGTAAGTTGTGCTTTTCCTTAAAAATTGCTTTCTGTTACACAAGCAGTTTTCCTTTAATGTCATTTTTAATCATTGCTATCACTGGCCAGCTTGAGAACAGCAGAACCTGAAGTTCTCCTCATGAAGTCTCACATCTGAGAGGTTCAGCTTCATGAAGGTTGATTGAGGATACACTTCTTTGGCAACAGTGTCATCAGTAGTTCTGATTGTTAAGGGCTGTGTGACTCCTGGGAGCCCCTTGGCACGGGCCTGCCTGCCAGGATAAAACCTGGACTAACCCTGGAGTGCCCTCCTTGCAGATGGGGAAGGAAGGATGTGCAGGGGGAGCCCAGAGGGGCAGGACCTCGGGCCAAACCACCAGAAAGACAAATTCCAGCTTCTCTGAAAAGCAGCAGCCACTTCTCACACATTTCACAGAAGGTTTTCTACGTGCTGGAAATAACAAACCGCTCTTTGTTTTCAGTCTCAAGACCCGGCTGCGTTTGGAGCTGACTCGGTGCTGGTGAGCAGCTCCAAGCACTACCTGAACATTCGCTACACGCTGCTGCCCTACCTGTACACCCTCTTTTACAAAGCCCACACTCAGGGAGACACAGTTGTACGGCCGCTTCTGCACGAGTAAGTTTGCTCATCAGCCCGTGGGACAGTTTTTTAACGAAATCTAGACACTTTAGGTGCCGTGAGATGCTTTTTGCACTCCTGTACCCTGTGAAAATGGACACTGGGTGGTCTCTTCCCAAGTGATGAAATTCTGCTTCGGAGTCGTAAGAAGGCAGTTTTTATATGACTCTCTTTAGTCATGGTTCTACACAATCAGTAACCTGAAACCTTGGGATTGCTGCTGATGGTATAGATCACCAAAAAAAAATACAGTTACTTCTTTATTCTTCCCATGTGTCCAGGTTCTACTCAGACGAAGCAACGTGGGACATCAGCTGGCAGTTCCTGTGGGGTCCTGGGCTGATGATTTCCCCTGCACTTGATCCAGTAGGTTTGGCTGTTTTGGGATCCACCTTGTAAGCACATGACAAGGCACAGGAACATGATGAGTCACCACTTTTCCCCTTCCATTTATTGCTCCCGATGAGAAAGCCCCCAGCACGCTTTTATCCCTTCTGAAATGGAAAACCTTGCACTTAAACCCCACTCCTGGATATAAAGAAGACATGGACATACTTCTGGATATGATCTGGTTCACTGGGTTAGAAGCATTGTGACTTTGGGTGGCTTGCAATGAGCTGCCACTTTGCAGAGCAGTGATTTAGTTGCCTCCCAGTGGCTTTGCAAAAGTTGTGCTTGGATTGTGCTCTCCTCCTTTCTGGGCATCACCCTAAAAACCAGGAATGTCCGAGTATCAATGATTTTTCTCCCAGTGAACTTTAGTTTTATCCGAATATAGAGTTTATTTGATGAAGTTGCCCTGAAATATGAGTGTTGCTTCTTTGTTCACCTTCCAGGGAGTGAATGTCACCCGCATCTACCTCCCTGACGCACCATGGTATGGGTTTGAGACGGTAAGGAAATGCAGAGGGCACTTTGGGGGTATTTTCTGAATGGCAATGGGATTAAATTGGATTGGCAGCCCTGCTGTGGTGACAGAGACCTAAAGCAAAGCCTGTGGGAAGGAGATGGTGAGATGAGGGATGAAGGGTGGTGGGGTGAGCTCATGAATCAACACCTCAAGAAAGGGCTCAGATATGGGACATTAGATCATAATAATATGCACTATTTGATCTTTATGTGCCCGTTAGCCCAGAGATATTTACAGAACCTCAGCTCTTTCTAAAGGGGAGAATTCTGATGGAACTCAGGACTGAAGAAAGCACTCCCAGCAGTGAGTGACACCACATTACCTGTTCTCTTTTCCATCTCTGTCAAAAAGGGCGAGCCGGTGGTTTTGAGGAAAATGTGGTACAATTTAAGTACACCAGCGGACAAAATCGGAGTCCATTTGAGAGGAGGATACATTTTCCCCACCCAAAAACCAGGCAACACGACAGTTGCAAGGTATTCCTCAAAACTGAACGCGATTTGATGGTTTGTTTTTATTTTTCCAAGACTGGGCTGAATGACTTTCGGGTTACAAATAAGTAGCAGCTCGTTATATTTAGCATTTTCACCCCGAAATCTGGGAATAATGTGAGCCAAACCTCACTTCCACAGCTGTTGATTGTTACAGGTTCAGTTTGCATGGCAATTTGTATCAATGTTTTAAGGTTGCTTAGATATTTGTTATACATGTAAGTCTCTCTTTCCACAGCCGCAAGAATCCAATGGGACTTATAATTGCCCTGAATAGTGATAATAGTGCTGTTGGGGACTTGTTCTGGGATGATGGGGAATCTACAGGTGAGCAGTTCTCAATGGTGGAATGAATATAATTAACAAAGCATAAAAAAAGCACAAGTTTCAGTGTTCCTGCTGGTTTCATGGAGGAAAAAAGGGTTGCTCGTATGTCGATAGTTTTTCATCATTTTTTATGTAGAAAACTGTAAATATTAATAGTGTAAGGTAAAAGTCACCACTGAATTCCATGCAAGTAAAGAAAAAAAAAAAAAAGAGGCACAAATCTCTAATTTGAGGTTAAACCTCTAGTTTGAGGTTTTAGCTTCCAGTAAAGTTCATGCTTTTGGAATCCATGCACATGTAAGGAAAGCAGAGCTCATTCTGGAGCATTGGAAAGATAAGAGTGAAGTCAGAGTTTAGGTTTTAGGCTTTCAGGGAAACAATTTACTTGTGAGGAGAGTATTTAATTTTTATTTTTTTTTTATTAAGTGGAAAAAACTGCCAGATTGACTCAACTTTTCTATTTCTTTTTCCTGTTCTTGAGTTATTTTCTCTCTCATGTTTCCATGGTGTTTATTAATATCATCATGTTGTTATGAAAAATCCTTATTTAGGGTGCGTTAAAGGGTTAGTTTTCACCCAAACATCTGTGTTTAAGAGAAGATAAAAAGGAATGCCAGTAAAATAACAATCAGTCCATTTTCAGAAAGCTGATTTCAAGAACTTCTGAAAAATTTGGCAAAAGTGGATCTCCTGGGAGGCTGGCCCAGGAGAAAAAAAGAAGAAGAGAAATTTCAGTTCCTCAAGAAACATGAGTAAATATTTGAGTTGCTTAGTGCAGCTTCTGAATGCAGTAATGATAATAATTAACAATTTATTGGTCTCTGGCAGTGGCACAGTCCTGGTTTTAATTCTATCCTTTTCTACACTGTAAGTGTAATTTCTTTCTTTACCTTTTAGGTACCATTGAGAATAAAACCTACCTTTTCTATGAGTTTACATGTTCCGATGTAAGTATTTTATTTTCAATGATCTTATTTTCGAGTTTTGATTTCTATCCAGTGTCTTCCAAGAGCATTCTCTTCTCCCTCCTTATTTTCCTCTGAGAAACAAAATATTCGACAAAGTCAAAGAGGAATCATGTTCAAAATACTGTAATTTAACAGGGATGAAATCTGTTGTCTTTTTTTCCTGCTAGTTAATGTAAGTAAGTAAAGAACAATTTCCTTTCACATAATAAAAATTCAGCATGATGTTTCTTGAGAGAGAAAATTATGAAGCATCAGTGGCAGTTAAAACAGAGTCAAAAAAGAGGTGCATGTAGAGGTTTTGATTATAAAAATAGTGGAAACTTAAAAAAAAAAATTGATTTTTTTTTTTAATACAGTTGAAGGACTCCAAAGAGTGAGGAAAACCCACACCTTGTCTGAACCCCCGGAAACTCCATAGTAATTAAGTTTTATTGTGTTAATTGTTTAAGCTGAAACCTCCTGGGCAGGGTTCTTTTACACCAGGGTGGAGTCCTGAGAGTGTTTCTATTCAATATTGACTGGAGTTATCATATAACAAGGATTGCAAGCAACATGATAACATATTATTTGTATAATAATAATACTATCTGCCAGAGGAATTCATTCCTTTGCCATGATGGAATATCATGAGACAAGTGAGTGAATTCAGAGGAACACGAGTGGAAGAACATGGCTTAGTAATCTCTTTTTTTTTCTTTTTAGTCAGAAGTAATCAAAGAATCATTTGTAGATAAGAAACCGCAGCTGCTGTTGGGGTTTGAAACCAAATCATCGCTTGACTGTCATGACACTGAATTAAAAATTAACCTTAAGTGTCACGTGGAGAGCAGTAAGGGAGTTCTACGCTGGCACATGTGGCAGACTCCTAATCTAATAATAATTAATGAAATTGAGCAGGAAATGGCATTTTTATATCAAGAAAAGTGAATAAGAACCTTTGCTTGTTCAAACCCAGTGAGATCATGGTCGAGTGACTTTTACCTGCCCTGTCACAGACACACCCCAGCCTTTTTATTGCCCAAAAAAGCAAAAAGAAAGGAAGCTGAAATATAGTCTTGAAGCATATTACACACATGGGAGAAAAGCATTATTGTGACAACAACCAGCAGAGAAAGAATTATTATGTTAGGAAAATCAGATTGGCTTACTTTGTGCTACAATACGAAAATCTGATCAGAAAGAAACAGTTAAACCAAGAGGACTTTTGGCAGATTTTTTTTTTAATAAAAACGTGTCCACTCTTTTTCAGAATTCTCTGGTCATGAATGTTACATTCAACAACTACAACGATCCAAACAACTTGAAATTTGAAGAAATCAAGATCTATGGAGTGACCCGGGAAATAACAGCAGTCACTGTGTATCAGAACGACGTTGTGCAGAATGACCCACTTAACATCACCTACGATGCTGCGAACCAGGTAAAACAATATCAGGAATATGGAAAGTAAACATATTTCAAAGTGCATCAGTTTTGGTTTATGTATTGCAAAGGACAGCCCTCAGTGCTAATGCTGTTTCAACAAAATACAACGTGAGTTTTAATGCAGAATGAAAGTAAAATTGCATTCAACTCTGCTGTGTAAAAGTGCATCCAAGTTGTGCTCTCAGACCCTCAGTGCAGCAAGCAGTTTATTATTATTTATTATTATTCATATTAACTCATGGATTTATTCCTGTTTGCTTCCAAGGAAGCTGTGGGATTAACTCAATTTTTTTTTAGATTCCTAATTTTTCTCATTTTTGCCTGCCAGAGTATCTGTTGTGTGCGTTTGTAAAAGTGAGACTCGATCAAATATTACAGGACAGGGGGTTCTGTGAGTTGTCAAGTCACGAAGTGCATTATCCTTGAGCACCAGCACCTCTGCTGACTGAAGAAAAGGTGGTTGGGATGTGACATTTAATAACTGTTTATTGTTTAATATGTACAGGCTGCTCTTATAACAGGACTTCAGCTTGAACTGGGAAAATCTTACACATTAAAATGGCAGCAGGGCCAAAGTCTCAGTGAAAGGTTTGATTGTTATCCCGATCTTGATCCAACAAAGGAAAAATGTGAACAGCGCGGCTGTGCCTGGGAAGTAAGTAATTATTTCTCTAAACTAACAAGACAGAAAGATTTCCAGAGCCAGAGCTTTTTCTTTGGGCTTGTTATGGAATAAAAAGCACTTTAGCAGATTTATCAACTTTAAATGAAGTGGGGGCACAGACCTCAGCTGGCCTGTACCTGCTGGATTTTGTTCTCCTCACTGGTTGGCAACTGGGTAAACTCTCCCAAAGCACATCAGAAATTGAGGAAAAATGTGGTATTTTTTGAAAGATGGAAAGAAATAGTATTAGAGTCATGGGAAAGGATAATAACACCTTCAGCTGCCTCTTCTGCTTCACTGGCACCGTGGCCTGCAAGGCTCATCCCCTTTGTCTCACCTTCACAGGCACTGAGGGGCATTAGAAATCAAATCAGTTCCTCTGGATCTCAGTTTGAGGGGAAATCCTTGAATCTCCTGGAAATTTTGATTCTGATGTGACCTTCATTGTTTATATCCATGTCAAGGAGCTCTTTCCAAATCCCAATCTCTGACATGGAGTTGTTTAACACACTGTTTTATTTATTAATATCCCACAGCTCTAAACCTGGCAGGGTTGAACTTCAGAGGGTCCCTCCAACCAAATTACTCCAAGCTCCTCTAAATCCAGAAATGCACATCTTGGGTTTATCCCCCAAAAATGATGGCCAAATTTCTCTGCTGGGGCTCTTGAAACAGCAACAGCTGAAGGGGCTGAGGAACTCTCCGGGTTTTGTTGTACTAATAATAGAGGGGGGTTGGGTTCTCTTTTCTGGGAATTTTGGATATTTAGAAATGTTAGGAGATATTAGATAAGTAGAGTGCAATTTTCAGTGAAGGTTTTAAGGGTAATTTGTATGAATAAAGCCACTGGAAAGATCTCTGGTATTGCCTGAATATCTTGATGGGTTTTGGGCACAGTACCTCGAAGGCAGTGGGAGACCAGAGAGCAACAGGGTTGAAAGGGAGGAAACTTTAGGAATTTCAACAGGCCAAGATTAAACCATGTTGTGGGATTGAGCTGAAGATCACAGGGACAGGGAAATTAAATCCATCAAGGCTTCAGTTTCCTGACTGAACTATCTGTACAACCTTCACTGGATTGTTTTATTACATCTGATTTAGTGTGCAGATCAATGGATTTTGTGTTATTTCTTTATTGTTGGTAGTTGCATTAAGCGTTCCCTCAAATCCTACATTTGGCAGATGACTGATAAAACCAGGATTCCGTGCTGTAACTATTAAAAAAATGTCTCCCTAACCTGTAACTTTCTGTTTGCATCAGGAAACGTCAAACCCAGGTGTCCCTCCCTGCTACTACACCTCTGCCAACCCTTTCTACCTGGAGAACCTCCAGTACTCCCCCACAGGGGTTGTGGCTGACCTGACTTTTGACAGTGCCAGGGTCAGAGCTAACGAGGCTGCCACTGCTCCAATCAGCACTCTGCGCCTGGAGGTGATATATCACCTCGACAACATGCTGCAGTTCAAGGTAATCCCACCCCACAACTCCCAGGAGTGTCGAATATTGCTAAAAAAATTACCTTGCTTATGGAAATGACAACAGCTGGTTATAGTCAGGTTTCTGTTACACAGGCAGCAGCACCTTTGCCTAAATTTGTTTCTCCTTCTAAGGAATTATTTGCTGTTGCTCTCTGCTTGCATCTTTTTTTCTCGTCCTGGAATTCTGGGCTCAGTTTTACAATGAAATGAATCAAAGGTGTAATGTCAGTGTACGTGTGAAATGTCAACCAGAAACTTTGAAACCGAAAGTATTTTGTTAACATACAGGTAAATTTATCTGTGAGTGTTACCAGGACTCTACACCTTGTTTTTACATCCATTATTCTACTTCTGTTCTAAATTTTTCGATACACTGTTGTTAACTGTCATTTATTGCCATGCATTTAGCAATGCTGAACTAAGTGTGATGCCATAAAATGATCAGGCATCAAAAACTAACTTATTTCAACTTTCAGAATACAGGAATCATTAAAAAGGGCTCTCTAGAAGCTGAGGAAAAGATTAATTACAAAGATATTTACCACACGCAGAAAGTATATGCCGATATTTTCAATATAAGTACATACTTGAAATTCATACAGATAATTAGACCTAAAATAAATCCTTAAGGGATTTTTTTTCCCCAAACAAAATCCTGTGAAATAATTGTGAGGAAAATGTATTGAAAGAAAATAGTCAGAAAGGGTTAGAAAATCACAGCAAGTGTTTTAAAATTCATGTCAGATTTCTCTTACTGTTCTAGGCAAGGTTTCAAATACCTTGCTTATTGGAATAAATTGATTTCTCCTTCACAGATCTATGATCATCAAAACCCACGCTATGAGGTTCCAGTCCCACTAAATCTCCCCAGCTCCCCAACAAACTCGAGCCAGAGCCGACTTTATCAAGTAGCCCTTCAGATACAACCCTTTGGAATAGAAATTCAGCGCCACAGCACGGGCACAGTCATGTGAGTCACTGTCGCTTTGTTATTTTATTTTATTTCACCTGTGGGTTTTTTAGCTCTTTTCAAGCCAAACTCTTCTCTTGTGCTGGAGTGAGGGACGCGGACAACTCCATCGGGTGTTCCTACGCTCCCTAAAATATTCCTTAGGTGACCACAGCACTGATCATTAAGGACGGACCATTTGGTTCAGTTTTGGGGAATGGTTAGGAAAAAAAAACTACATAGAAGGAAGTAATGTCTCAACTAACTTGTAGATGGGTTTTGGTACATGACAGGAGCTTCATTTCTTTCTCTGATTAATTCAGAGCTAGAAAACAGAGAAAAATGGTGTTAGCAGTTGCGTGCTATGGTTTTTATTTAAAAAGAAAAACCAGTTATTTCCATTTTTAAAGTTCTCAAAACTTAATTGGAAGCTGAATTCCTTTTTTCCAACCAGAGTAATAATCCAACCTGCAGTTCAAGCTCCCGGAACAATGTAATTCTTTGGCAGAGCACCACGAGGTTACATTTTGATTTCTATCTCCAAAGATGCTGATTTACAAACAACTGTGACCTGTGAATGCAATTTCAGTGTGACCTGCACAAAAAGTTCAGTGACCTGTAAAAAGCACCTGATTTTCTCTATTCCACGTGGCACCAGTGCTCGGTCTGGGAGGAAAATGCTGTCCTGAAACCCATTTTGTCACTAAATTGCCAAAATAAAGTGTCATTTGATGGCCATGATACCTGTGCATAATATCTCTCTCTCAGAGAGAGGCTTTGTGTCTCTAAACTGTTTATCAATTCTTAGACACCCCTGTTTCATGTGCTTTAAGTTTTCTTGATAACCGCAACAGTTTTATTCCCTTTTTACTGAAGAGTGAGATTTTCAGAGGCAGAGAGCAGCCTAAAAAAAAAAAAAAAAAAGGAAAAAAAAAGTGTCTGCTGGCTCAACACAGCACTGAGGCCACTCTTCTCATTTTAGCTGGGATTCAACCCTGCCCACCTTCACGTTCAGCGACATGTTCATCCAGATTTCCACCCGCTTGGCGTCCCAGTACATCTACGGGTTTGGGGAGGCGGAAAAGGTCACCTTCCGACACGACGTGAACTGGCACACCTGGGGAATGTTCACCAGGGATCAGCCCCCTCGTGTAAGTACCAGAAAACACGACCTTTGGACCGCTAGGTCCGATGCTCAGAGGTGTTCAGTAGGACACACCCGTTGGCTTTGCTCCCATTTTGTGGGGCTCATAATCTGGATGGTCTCAGTGGGAAAGGTCTTCTGTAGAAATGTTCCTCGAGGTCTGCAAGACCAGTGTGTGAGCTGCTGTTAGAAGTGGCTTAGAAATAACAGCACATTCCTCCTTTTTTATTATTCTGAAAGTTAGGCATGAGTCAGGGCAACTCCTACTATCTGGGGGTTAATTTAGTACCTATAGGGGCAAATCAGCAATCCTTTGTCTGTGTGTTTACTGCTGTTATTTCCTATGAGATCCCACACTTGCAATTTTTACTGGGAATGACCGATGGAATTGGTGGTCAATTATAGCTCTAATTCCCAGGTCAGGTTTGAACACATTTTTGAGAAAATGAAAGGTAGCAAAATGTCAGCAGCCTCTGCTGAGCACATAAACCCCTGGTCCTGACTGAAAAGGGAAAGTTTTGTCCTGAGGAAGGACCTTCTCATTAGTGAGTTTTAAGGGCAGTAACACCTTTGCTTTCCTTCCTGCCTGGGCTGTCTGAACAAGGCTGACTGGAATTGTGAAGCTGGGAAGTAGATATGTTTTGTAGGTGTGTAGAGTTTAGGTATGTGATTTTGGAGTTTATTTCTTGTATCTTTGGCAGTTGCGCCTCATCTTTTCTTGATTGCATTACTAAATGTAAATAAGCAAATGCTTGTGATGTTTCCCTGCTAGAACGTGTTTTATTTTATTTGCAGTACAAGCTGAATTCCTATGGTTTCCATCCATTTTACATGGCTCTTGAAGAGGATGGCAATGCCCACGGGGTTCTCTTGCTTAACAGCAATGCAATGGGTAAGAAAACCTTCACTTTATTTTGCAGAATCAAGGAATGGTTTTGGGTTGGAAGGGACCTTAAAAGTCATTTCATTCCACCCCCCCTGCCATGAGCAGGGACACCTTCCGTTATCCCGGGTTGCTCCAAGTCCCATCCAACCTGGCCTTGGACACTTCCAGGGATACAGGGACAGCCACAGGGACATTTCGCCTTCTCTGAGGAACCTGTGCCAGGGCCTCACCACCCTCACAGGGAAGAATTTCTTCCCAATATCCAATCCAAAACTACTCTCTGTCAGTTTAAGATCATTGCCCCTTGTCCCATCACTCCAGGCCCTCCAAAACAGACTCTTTCCATCTTCCTCGATGTGTTTTATTTTTACGGTCAGTGCTTTGCAGCAGTGGCAAATCCAGGTGCCCTGTTCTCACTTCCCTCCCCTCCATTCCCCAGATGTGACTTTGCAGCCAGCCCCTGCCCTGACATACCGGACAACCGGAGGGATTCTCGACTTCTACATGTTCTTGGGCCCGACGCCAGAGCTGGTTGTCCAGCAGTACACTGCAGTAAGATCCCTGTTCTCATGCAGACTCATGCTGGGTTTGGGTTGCCTGGTTTGTGCCCTCTTCACCTGCTCACCACAAATAT
>NW_020955675.1:142996-146229 GCF_003031625.1 Empidonax traillii | reverse complement strand
AGCCCCTGCCCTGACATACCGGACAACCGGAGGGATTCTCGACTTCTACATGTTCTTGGGCCCGACGCCAGAGCTGGTTGTCCAGCAGTACACTGCAGTAAGATCCCTGTTCTCATGCAGACTCATGCTGGGTTTGGGTTGCCTGGTTTGTGCCCTCTTCACCTGCTCACCACAAATATTCTTCCTCACTTCCAGCTGATTGGACGGCCGGTCATGCCAGCCTACTGGTCTTTGGGCTTCCAGTTGTGCCGCTACGGGTACAGGAACGACACAGAGGTGTCCCAGCTGGTGGAGGATATGAAGGCAGCTGACATTCCTCATGTAAGCTGGGCACAATCCACATCTGAGCTCGTTCTTGCAATTTTGGCTTCATGGCGTTAACTAGGGCCATTTAAACACTAAATAAGTCAGTGATCAACCAGAAAGAAAACAGAGTGGTAGAGGAGAGTGGATTTTATGCCACAGCTGAACGTCTCTGCAGACCCTGAGACATGTTAAATGTAGGCCTTGGGCTGCTTTATTTTCTTTATCATTCCTACCAAAGCAGCATGAAGGAACAGAGACGAACAAGGAAGGCAAACGGGGGGAAAAGGCAGCTTTCCATGGTGCTCTGTGTGAAGTCAGCTATGATTTGGTGCAGGTTGCTGGGAAGGTTGGAATAGCACATAGACCTAAAAAATTATATTATAAATTGAATATGACTCCATTTTAACTGCAATTAATATAATTTTTTAAATACAGAATAACTATTTCTACTGTTTTCTTATAGATATCAAAGCACACATGCAGTTTCTGTGTACATGCATATATAGACAAATCCAGGAATTTATTTCTTTATCATGTATCAATTTCTACTCTCTGATTGGATGCAGCAGTGAAAGGCTTATTTTGAATTGGACTTGCTGATGAGTTGTGTAATATTCATTTGACAGCTTTAGCCCAAAGTTACCACTGCTTCCAATATTACAGATCAAATGTTCAGTATTTTACTTATTTTGGAAGATTTTCAATATTTGGCAAAAAAAAAAAAAAAGAGAGAAACGAATTTAAATTAATTAGTTTGTTGGGGTTTTTGTGTGTGTGTGTTTTGGTTTGATTTTTTGGTTTGTTTTGGTTTGGGGGTTTTGCGGTTTTTGTTTGTGTTTTTTGATTGTTTGTTTTATTTTTGCTTTTTTTTCCTTGAACTGCAGGATGTCCAATATGTAGATATTGACTACATGGAGAGGCAACTGGACTTCACCCTTAGCCCACGCTTTGCTGGATTACCAGCTCTGGTTAACAGAATCAGAGCAGATGGAATGAGATTCATCATCATCCTGGTCAGTTTGGAATAGTGCTCCTAAATTTCAATATAGCACTGTAGAATGCAGAATGCATTCAACAGCTTTATAAACTTGGGGCTTGAGTGTAAAAGAAGTGTTTTTAATTGTAGGATCCAGCCATTTCTGGAAATGAAACCAATTATCTTGCCTTCGACAGAGGTGTGGCGAATGATGTCTTCATGAAACGGCCTAATTCCAATGAAATTATATATTCCAAGGTACAGTCCAGGGAAGAACAGCTCCTTCTGTCTGTTCCTGGTGCTCAGATTTTATTCAGTGTGGTTTGATTGTTTGAAATATTCCTTGTTCTATTAGGTCTGGCCGTTTCTTCCTAATGTAACTGTTGATGAGTCCCTGCCCGAGCAAACCCAGATACAGGTAATGGTTGATAAGTTTTGGTCTGGGACTCAAATTAGACATTAATTAATACAAATAACAGCAAACTAGTTGATTAGTTTCATGGAAGGAATAACTGTCAGAAACTGGCCCTCCTTCCTAATAGCCAAAAAAAATTAGTGAACAAGTAATTACTTTTTGTCCTTCTTATTTTATTTTTTATAAAATTCCCACCATTTTAACAGTAGAATGCGTTTAATCTTGTGTCTGTCCTGCTTTCCTTCTATTTTTCCAGCTCTTTGGAGCACATGCTGCTTTCCCAGATTTCTTGCGCAATTCCACAGCCGAGTGGTGGAAGACAGAAATCCTGGAGGTCTACAACAATCCCATCGACCCCCAGAAAAGCATCAAGTTCGATGGCCTGTGGACTGTAAGTGTAGAATGATTTCTGGATTGTTCTTCTCTGCCAGACTGGTGGAGAGGGACACAATTCCCGGTATTTGCTGCTGCAGCTCAGATGTTTTTGGTGTTAAATTCCCATTAGATAGACTTTGGACTTGATGATCTTGGAGGCCTTTTCCATTGATGATTCTATGATAAGTAAAATAAAAACACAGGGACACCTTCCACTAGCCCAGGTTGCTTCAACCCGGCCTTGGATACTTCCAGGGATCCAGGGGCAGCCACAGCTTTTCTGGGCAACCTGTGCCAGGGCCTGCCCACCCTCACAGGGAAGAGTTCCTTCCCAATATCCCATCTAACCCTGTCCTCCTTCAGATCAAGGCCATTCCCCTTGTCCTGTCACTCCATGGCCCTGTGAAAAGTCCCTCTCCACGGAACATGAAAAATCAGACTAAACCTGCCAGGTGCAGGGTCTCCTGAGGAATTCTACAATGCTGCTCGTTTGCAATTCAGGCTGTAATGGGTTCTGTAGCTTGAAGCCAACACAAAGGGGTTTGCTCTTTTTGGTTTTTTTTTTTTTTTTTTTAGGACATGAATGAACCAGCAGCTTTTTCGAACGGTGCTCTTGATGGCTGCAGAGACGACCTCCTGAACAACCCACCCTACATGCCTCGTAAGTCTGAGCCCTCCTTAAAGCAGTTCTGTTACCACGTAATTTCTTACCTGTCCTATGGGGTGCAAAACCCTAAATAAAGATGGGAATATAAACCCACAGCCCCTCACTGAACATGGCCCTTTATTTCTGAGGTTCTGGGCAGCTGTTTCAGTGGGAGCAGCGACGGCGTGGCACTTCCTCAAAATAAAGTTATTTTCAGCTCCTCGCCCAAATATGGATTTTGATACCTATTTAATATTTGAGTGCTTTGCTCGAGGCACGGCACAGAATGCAGCTCTGTGTTTTGCAGTTTGCTCAGATGAATAATGCAATTAATTAAAAATTTAGAAAATATCCGTGTGTCTCCTCTAATTACCATTTATCTGTGCAGTCAAATGCTTGAAATGCTTTGCTTCCTTAGCTTGGCTTCACTGAAGAACTGGTGTAAAGTAGTACTAATTAGGAATTATTTATTGATGGTTTATTAGCATACTCTTGTTGCTTACTGTTGTATTCCA
>NW_020955675.1:138124-142869 GCF_003031625.1 Empidonax traillii | reverse complement strand
AAAATTTAGAAAATATCCGTGTGTCTCCTCTAATTACCATTTATCTGTGCAGTCAAATGCTTGAAATGCTTTGCTTCCTTAGCTTGGCTTCACTGAAGAACTGGTGTAAAGTAGTACTAATTAGGAATTATTTATTGATGGTTTATTAGCATACTCTTGTTGCTTACTGTTGTATTCCATTTTTATGAACAATTTCTCAGGACTTTTCAGGAAATTAATAGTCAGAGGCAGACCACACCCCCACAAAAACCATTTTTCTGTTTATATGGGTGTTATGACAATGTTTACAAAGGTTTGGAGTATTTTCTGATATAATCTGTTTACTCTCTGAGCCTCTTCAGTAAGAACATCTGTAATGAACTATTAAAACGTTTACAGACCCGAATTGGAAACATTCCATTTTGGAAATGCTATTTTTATAACTAAAAATGAATGAATAAATAAATGCCTGATGGAGACTGAAAGCCTAACAGATCATGAAAATTAAGGAAAAAAATTGAGTGCTTATTATTAATGAATGATAAATCTTTTTCTTCCTTTTTCACAAGATTTGGGAAACAGGTCAGAGGGATTAACCTTCAAAACTCCATGCATGGAAGGTGTGCAGCATCTCCCAGATGGGACCCCGGTCAGACACTTTGACGTCCACACCCTTTATGGGTGGTCACAGGCCAAACCTACCTTGGAGTAAGTGGACTTTGCACATTTCCTGCTGCCCCCTAAAATGTCTTACAAATGAATGTTCTGTGTCAACGTTTTTATGGCCAAAACTTCTATGGGTTTTATTTAAGATGCCCGAGAAAGGTTTGTGTAACAATATCTTTGATTCTCCGGTTGGAAGTTGATTTTATTCCAGTCACGTCACAGGGACATCCCAAGTGGTTCAGGAGGGGTTGGGGGAAGCCTGAGCTGCAGGAGAAGGGGAGGTGGGTACTGGGCAGGTCTGAGCTGGAGCTTTTCTTCCATGATTTCACTGCAATAAAAGGGGAAAAAAATCCCACCCCCACCTCACAGAGCTGCAGCCACGTTCCTGGCTGTCTCAGGACAAGCAGGCCAAGACTTTATTTCGAGTTTAGCAGCTTTAAAATCACTGACCCTGAGCAGACACAATTTACAGGGTACATTTTAAAGACAGTTCACCCAAGCCTGCTACTAAAGAAACTTACTTCTCACCTGGCTGGGGAGAGGGATTCTTGGTGTATCCTTTCTGAGGGCTTCATCCATATCAGTGATCTGCTGGGCAAGCTGCACTGCTCACCTGCATTACAAAATAAGGTGGCCCCAGCGCTGTTGCTCAGATACTTTAATTTGGATGCAATTACTCTCCATCAAGTGTTTTCTTGCCCCAGCACATTCCAAGGAGGTGTCTGTTCTGAGGGCTCCCCAGGGGGATGCTCTGCATTGCAAAGGAGAGCAGGAGACCCCAAAACTCGGGTGTTCATTCCCAGGGCAGAGCACAGAGCAGGGTTTGGATCAGCAATTGCTCAATGATAGACTCACATAACTACTATAATTAAAATATAATGTACTTATTGTTTCTAGGTTTTGCTGTGATTCCCTGGTTTATTCCTAGGGTTGATGTTGGTTTTCCCTTACACTTTACATCCAGTGAGGAAAAATGAAGGTAGTTTTTCAGAACTGTTAATTTAAGCAGGGCTCACTTATGTTCTCTATTTAAAACAAATCAAGTGCAAGTGAAAAGGGGCAACAGTGACTTTTAAAATGCAAAGTGTGTGCATAAAGCTTTCCTTTCAAGCATTTATTTTCCAGTTCTAAGGCAAATGCCATTATCTGTTCCTCTGAACAGTCCCCCAGCCTGCTTTAGATAAGGTCTGATCTAATGATAATGTATCTGTGCTGTTTCATTTACAATTCCAGGAGTAAGCAAGGAACAGCCTTTCCGTGTAAGTCTAAACGACCTTAAAGCCCTTGGTAACTTTGATATTACCATAAAGAAAGAAAATATCAAGGCTGCCGGAATTTGTGAGTGAGTGGATGTTCTGTTTGGCAGCCTGCCAGCCAATGCAGGAGTGAAATTGCTGACAGGGTAGGAAGGAATGTCTGATCCCTCTGCCGTCAGCCCAGTCCCACGGGATTTGGGCATTGCAAGGGTGAGGAGGGTTGAGCCCTGACTGGGCTCCAGGTGCCCACCAAAGCTGCTCCATCACTGCTCTCCTCGGCTGGACAGAGGAGAGAAAGTGCAAGGAAGGGCTTGTGGATTGTGACAAAGACAGGGAGAGGTCACTCACCAGTTACTGTCACGGGCAAAACAACTGATTGTGGAAATCAGCTTAATTTACAACCAATCCAATCAGAGAGTGTTTGTTTAAGACCAATTCTCAACTCCCCCCATCCTCACTTCTTCCCAGGCACAATTTATTCCCTATTTTCTCTACCTCCTCACCACAGGAGGAGGACAAGGAACAACAGGGATTGTAATCAGTTCGTCATGTGTTGTCCCTTCTGCTCTTTCCTCCTCAGCAGAAGGTCTCTTCCCTCTCTTTGCCTGCTCCAGCGTGTGCTCCTCTCTCCATGGGCCCACAAGTTCCTGCCAGGACCCTGTTCCAGTGCAGGCATCCCATGGGAGCACAACCTCCTTTGGGCATCCTCCTGCTCTGGTGTGGGGTCCTCCCTGGGCTGAGGGTGGATCTCTGCTCCCCCATGGAGCAAAACCCTGCTGTGCCAACCCGAAGGAGCAGACAACAGTTTGACAGTAAGAGGAATATTCCCAGCATTGCTGTGTTTAAAGTATGGACGGAAATGGAGGGAAATATTTCCTTCTCTTTTGAGAAGCACCTTAAGAGGAATCACTGCAATAAATTACACAGCTCCTACAGGTATTCTCACACTGGAAATTTATTGGAAATGTTATCTGCAAAATAGATACCTAGATACATACATATATATATATATATATTTCAATCCCCACTTTATTCTGTGGTAGTAACTGAAGTGAGTCCTTGTGAAACTGAAGAAATGTTGCAATAATAATTTATTTTAATGCTAAAGTATCCAAACAGAAAGATTTCTTTCACACAAACCTCATAAAACACTGTAACTTTAAAGTGAGCATTTTTTTATGTTACCTGGTGTCATTGTGGTTCTCTATCCATTAGACAGAGAAACTTCTGGATGTTGCCTCAATGCTGTTCTTTTGTAATGAGGTTTTTGCAGAGCCAGAGCCCTCACTGGTGAACACAGGAACTGTTTGGGGCTAAATTCAGGCTCTGTGACATTAATAATTATGCTTCATGAATAGAGCCTTGGCTCAGTCCTGGAGCAGAGAGCTGCCCCAGGACACTCAGGTCATGCCCATCCTTGAGCAGTTTGACATGTGACGTTCACTGTCTTTACTTTGGAACTTTTAGCTGCCATTTCCAAAGCATTATTGGCACAGGGAAACCCAGCAGAGCCTGGAAATGTTGGAAAGTATGCTACATAGAATGAAAAACCCTAGGAAAATTCAGTGTTTGTCCTGCAAGAAAAGGTGGCACATTAGTTCATTTAATTACTCCGGTAATTTAAGCGACTTGTGTATCTTTGCTGTAATTGGAGCGTCACTAAAGCTGCAAATCCTATAGAAAAAGTAAGTAAATAGTGCCTTATGAAGCAGCTGTTTAGGCAATTAGAGTGGTGCTTGCACTGGAGAGCAGTGGATTTAATCAGGGTAACTCTCTGATTGGTATTGTTGTTTAGCAGAAAACAACTGGTTTGTCATGTTTGCTTCTAAACCAATCCGTGTTGGACATTTCATATTGACACCTTGTCACCTCGGTGTTTCTGAAGGGACAACAAATCCCTGACTCCTTGTTTTCTGTTCCAATACCTTTTTGTCAACTAAGCTTACAGTGAGAGGTCTAATATTCTTGGCACCTCTATTTTCTCTCTTATGATCCTTCTGCTATGATTCTTGCTACATTATTTTCGACTGTAACTACAAGTTCTCAGGTACTTGAAGTAAGGAATGATGTGCCCTGCAGCACATTGTGGAGCCCTTGGAAAACGAGCAAGTTGGGCCACATTCATATTTTCCCACGTGGGAGCTGGCCTGGGACGGAAAATTGTATTTTAAGCTCATCTTTCCTCCCAGTTCTCATTGTGTGAATCAGAGTGAATTGCCCATCAAAAGCTCGCCTGGACTGGATGTGTACAAGGCAGCCCCTCACCATGACTATATAACCCCAGATATTTCTTTTCAGAGGCTTTTATGTAATAAAACTCATGCAATATCCCTCATGTAAGTCATTTCTTTGTCTCTTTTGAATGGCAGGGCTCTGCATGAGGCCACCCAGGAGCGTGGGATCGTGATCACCCGTTCCACCTACCCCAGCAGCGGGAGGTGGGCAGGGCACTGGCTGGGGGACAACGCGGCCGAGTGGGATCAGCTCGGCAAATCCATCATTGGTGAGGGGCAGGGGAAACGTCTGTGCTCGTGGAATCACTGAGTCAGAAGGGCTTGGGGGTGGGAGGGACCTCCGTCTTCTTGGGCAGAGGCACCTTCCACCAGACCACGTTGTTCCAAGCCCCATCCAACCTGGCCTTGCTTCTCCTTCACCTCCTTGCTTTTAGTATTCGTGTGATTTTAGCTGAGGTCTCAGAATTTGTGTTCTGTTCCTTTTTCATTCTTCCTTTTTAATTCTTCTGTTCCTTTCCTTCTTCCTTCCTTCCTTCCTTCTGCCACAAGTACTGGGAAGTCTTTTATACCCACCACTTTCATGTCCTGTGTCCTGCCACTCTTTTTTTTT
>NW_020955675.1:134989-137542 GCF_003031625.1 Empidonax traillii | reverse complement strand
CCAACCAGTAATGTTTTATTTTTCTCTTCAGGGATGATGGATTTCAGCCTCTTTGGAATGTCTTATGTAAGCTAACAAGTCATTAACTTATATTCAATTATCCTGATGCTGTACATGATGTTACAGGATTCCAATCAGATCATTCTCAATATTTCAGACAGGAGCTGATATCTGTGGCTTCTTCTACGACGCAGAGTATGAGATGTGCCTTCGCTGGACGCAGCTGGGTGCATTTTATCCATATTCCAGGAATCACAACCAGAAAGGAACCAGGGTGAGATGCAACTCTTTAGTGGGTATTAACAGCACCACACGTGCAAAGAGCTGCCAGAACAAGGCACATGATGGCCTGGCTCCAAAAATAATTTTAAAAAAAAAATAATTATGTTCCAATGAAATGGACAAGAAAAGAACACATTTGGCTTTTTGTCAAGTAAAAATTGGCATTATTTATATACTTTCTTTCCTGTAAACCTCCCCCTTACCTGGGAGGTTTTGTGCCCACAGAGGGGCTGCCCTGGGACTGGGATCACTGGAAGGAAGCCCATTCTAACTTTGCTTTGACTGAACCAAACTCCTGCACCTTTCCCTCTCTGTACCATTTTGATTTGAATGGTCCACATCCAGACTAAAACACGGCTTTGATGGCAAACACACTTCGAGGAGCAAAACTGGCCTTGGTGCTCTCAGCCCTAATTGCCCATCATTACCCAACAAATGAGAAAATGCAGCAGTGTAATCAGATCTGGAGTCAGACTGGGAAATGTCTGTGCTTTGCACATTTGCCACCATCAGATATTGTATTTCTGTTAAAAGGAAAGGGAAATAATTGCCTAAATGTAGGTCTGTGCTGGCTAAGGACTAGGGTGGAGAAAGCTGTAAAACAAGATAACTGGGAAAAGAAAAAAAGTGGAACCAGCACTTCTATTCCAGTTAAAGCTTCAGGTCTAGGAGAGCAGAGCTATTTATGTGGAATATATCTAATGGATTAGAGTCTCCTTTTCAAACCCCCTGGGCTTTATCTCGCAGTGACACACCTTTGGATAGGCCTGTTAAAGCCTTAAAAATGCAGATTCAGGGTTATCATGTTGCTCCCAGTCTTACCCAATTTGCCAGGGTATTGTTCACTCCATTTAATAAAGATTGGAAGTGCTCCCTGACATCAGTCCTTGGTGCTTGGTGTCTCCTTGCAAGTCCAGAGAGCTGCCCTGTGGAAGAGAGGGCTGATAAATTCTGTGCACTGGGATGTGTCACACCTTGGGGACACTTTGCATTAAACATTCTTTATAGTATTCCCCTCAGCTTCCCTCTTAGGGCTGACGGTGATTCCCACTGTTTTTAGTGTCACTTGCTCTGTATTTAAGAAGAAAAATAAATGAAAGTGCTTGTGTTTGTTGGAGAAATATCCTTGGATTTATCTTACTATGTTGATTTTTTTTTTTTTTTAAAGCCGTTCCCACCAGAAAATCCAGCTTCACTCACAATGGTCTCTTCTCTTCCAGAGGCAAGATCCTGTTTCCTGGAATGCAACATTTGTGGAGATTTCCAAGAACGTGCTGAATGTCAGATACACCCTGTTGCCTTATCTCTACACACTATTGCATGATGCCCATGCCAGTGGTAGCACTGTGATCCGGCCTCTATTCCACGAGTAAGTGCAACTCCTCTGCTCCCCTTATCAGGAATTCCCATCAAAACTTCCCTAGTTAAGATCCACCCCCAAATTTTCTCTTAATTTCAGCATTTTTCTCTTAAAAAAAAAAAAAAAAAAGCCAAAAAACTCCAAAACAAACCAAGTCTTGCAGGAACACCGAGTTGTTTGCATGGGGTGACCTGAATTTCTCCAAAGCAAACTGTCTAAGAAAATAGTGGCACAAATCAAAAAGTACTTCCCTGTCTGTCCGTGATGTCTGTCCGTGATTATTGTTGCAAATACCAACCAGGCACAACAGACCTTCAGAGTTTTGTTGCCTAAATATACCGAAAAGCAAAAGCAAAGAAATGGGAAAAAAAAAAAAAAAAAAGCAGAGGTAAAAAAGCAAGGCTAACTTGCATTTCTCTAATGAGTCTCACATTAGGATCTTTATGAGTTCCTGGCAACCATTAATCGATCTATGAATTATTAATACTAAAATAAAGGTGAGGAAACGGCAGAGAGTAGGAAGGGGAGGTCCAATTACTGACAAAAATGCCTTAAAGGAGGAACACTCTGGAAAAGTTCACCTCTCAATGTTTAATCGTGACAGGTTTGTGACAGACAAAAACACCTGGGACGTGTATGAGCAGTTCCTCTGGGGACCTGCCCTGCTCATCAGCCCCGTGCTGCAACAGGTGGGTTTTATTTGAAGCGCTTATGAAAATATCAAAGCTTCCCTTTTTTGACTCAAGGTGCCTAAAACGTGTGTGTTTAATTCCAGAATGCTGTAACAGTGAGGGCTTACCTGCCCAGTGCCCGCTGGTACGATTACTACACGGTAAGTCACTTAAAAATTGTATTTTATGTCTTCTTCCCAGTGGTGGGGAGGTGGGAACTCTCTCTTGCTTAGTTTGCAT
>NW_020955675.1:76150-134809 GCF_003031625.1 Empidonax traillii | reverse complement strand
AGCTTCCCTTTTTTGACTCAAGGTGCCTAAAACGTGTGTGTTTAATTCCAGAATGCTGTAACAGTGAGGGCTTACCTGCCCAGTGCCCGCTGGTACGATTACTACACGGTAAGTCACTTAAAAATTGTATTTTATGTCTTCTTCCCAGTGGTGGGGAGGTGGGAACTCTCTCTTGCTTAGTTTGCATTTAACAGAAGCTCTTAGAAATGTAAAATCTGCTTAGCTGATTCAAAATAAATCCTTGATTCCTGTATAATACTGTATAATAACTTGCCCAGAGTTTTGGGTAAGTTAAAAAGTGAAATAATGCCTTTAATTTAGAGTCAAATTGACTTTTTTAACCCTCAAATTATACACAGAATGTCTTTGTAATGGAATGCTGGACTGTAGAGAGACAAAGCAGGTTTAGCTGCATCATCTTTCCTGGAAAACAATAGAAGATTTGGTCATAGGAAGAGCAGGGATCAAACTTTCATTAATCACAGGTTTGGATTTCACCTGATTGGCCCCTTTGGTTGAGCTGCTGCACCTTCACAGAGCCAAAATTTAAGAGCTCCTCTTAAAAGCATTACTAGTTACTCCTGCAGTAACAACTACTGATTAATCTGTCTAGAAAAACATTATCATTTTATTCTAAATAAAAACAAAACAAAACAAACAAACCAACAACCAACCACCTGTAAAACTTCCTGACTTTTTTTGTGTGCACAGGATGAGAATGTCGGCCTTACAGGACAATACAGAGTTTTCCAAGCTCCTTTGGATCACATCAACCTGCACATCCGAGGTGGGCACATCCTTCCTTGGCAAAAACCTGCCAGGACAACTTTTCTCAGGTGAGATTAACCGAAAATTTTCACATTTGTTTGAGGGTTTTTTGTTTTGGTTTTTTTTATTCCTTTTTGCTTTTCTTTGAAATTTGACAGTACGGGCTAGGGAAGATGGTTATGGGAGGTGAACTGGGTGATGTACAGTTGTTCCTTTAAAAATTGTAACATTAGAGAAATGTGAAAGGTGATCTGCTGAGTAAATTGAGGGGGAAATTATCATGTTTTCCACAGCCGGAAAAACCCAATGGGACTCACGGTGGCATTGGATGACGGTCTGTTTGCAGAAGGACACCTTTATTGGGATGATGGGGTTCTGATTGGTATGTCTGGTGCTTCTTGCCTTCATAAAACCGTTTTTCTTTTGTTGCTGTGAGAATGGGCAAACTCTGCAACAGGTTGCCCAGAGAGGTTGTGGAGCTTCCACCCTTGGAGATATTCAAAGCCCAGATTAAAACAGACAGAACAAAACCCAAGGGTGGGGAGTGGGGAGACGTGAAACGAGCTCTGCAGAGGTGGGGGGTGTTTGAGGAGAGGTTTTAGGAGCAGGTAGAAACGATGGGCTCTGGGCAAAGCCCTCACATTTCTGGAGGACATACCTGAACCTGCCTTCAGAGGCAAAACTGAAGTTAAACCATTATAGGAACATGACTTTTCCTGATTTAATCCCCACAATGCCACGATTTACAGAATTAATATGTTGTGTAAATGAAATTGTGCCCTGGGCCTAAGGCAGCACAAAGACTCATCCTCAAACCTATGGGAGCCATAACCACAGATTATGTGGGGCCTTAAACTAATTTCCTCAACACCACTACATTTCAGATAAGGGATATTTAAACATCATTTATCCTTTCCATCCAGAGAGCATCATCACCCCTGTAATAACAATAAAAATTCACCCAAAATTACTGCAGGGAACTCAGAAAATGGGGCTGTTTTGCATAATGGTGTGGAGAGAAGTCTGCAGGATGCTGTTGGTGCATCTTGAGGAGTTTCACACACACAACATTCTTGTCAGCACTGGAATCCAGAAGGAATTTACATGGATCACAAGGTGCATCTCAGCAGGTGCCTGTGATCTGTTTTCAGTAGCGAGGAGAGGCAGGAACCTCATTCCAGTGACTCTCAGCACCGCTCTGAGTGCATTTAAGGCTGAATAATAGGGGTGGTAAAATATACAACAACAATTTTGAAGGTGTATCAGCCTTTATCATGGTCGTGTGTCACGTGGAATTGGACAGGGAATAGAAGTGGGTGTGGGAAATGAGTTCTCAGTGAGAAAGAAATATCTTTCTCCTTCTGGTCTAAACACCCCTGATCTTCCTAATGCTGTTTCATTGCTTTATATATATATATATATATATATATCTCCATATATATATATATATATATATATATATATATATATATATATATATATATATATCTTACCTCTAAAATGTTCTTTTGGCCTCATTTAAGCAGCACACATTAAATACTGAAAGTATCTGATATCTAATATATCTTCTGGAAATGCACAACTTTATTAACACACAGACACATATCATATATTTGTGTGTAATGTCTGGACACAATTCTTCAACTGAAATTTTGATACTGTGTTAAGTAAGGAAGACAGAAAATACATTTTATTTTATTCTTTCTTTCTAACAGATGCATATGAAAAGGGTCAATATCTGCTGACATCATTCACTGCTAATCAGGTAAGTCACACCAGCTCACATTTTTTGAACAATCACTTTAAGTGATTATTATTGTATTTTAACTATATGGGTATTTTAATTTGGATCTCTATGGTGTCTATATATCCCCCCCATCATTAAACTGTGCTCACAATTGAATAAACTACAAGTGATATGATTAAACTGTGCTGAGAATGAATTTAGGAGTGATTCTGAAGTTATAAATTACAGTGTTTTGTTAAGTAGGTTGAACATTGTCAGATTTCAATTTTTATCATGTGAATAACCGGAATAAAATTAGACTCTAATTATATGGACTTTTGGTTTAAAAGAAATGGTCTTTCTGTTGTTGTAGAAAACACACTTTCTTATTTCATTAGTTATCCAGGGTGTCAGAATGTCTTCTAATTTTATCCACACTGTTCTTTCTTCTCATTTAATTCTGTCTTTGTCAAATAAAAGGGTGTTAATTGCTAAGGAAGAGAAGTTTGTTTTGCTAATACTCAGTATTTGCAGTTGTAAGGAGATTACAAAGTAAATGCACCTTTCCCTTTTTTTTTTTTTTTTTTTTTTTTTTTTTTTTTTTTTTTTTTTTTTTTTACAAAAACTTGGTAAGGAAAAGCTTAATTAAAAAGGTCTTGAATCAACCAACAATGAAAAACACCCACAGTAGAAGTAATTCCCTCTAAGCACTAAATATGCAGAGTTGTGTCCCAGCCCATTTGCATGGGATCTGGGCACATCCTAAAGGAATTGTGTGCCCAGGATGTGCTTAAAATCCCTGTGACTGGGAATGAGAGGGGACCTGGGGGTGCTGAGGGGGCGATGGGGACGCAGGAGCTGCTCTGGGAGGCACAAAGCAGGGAGAGCAGAGCCTGGAGCAGCTCTGCCAGCAGCTGGGAGTGCAGGAGGGGGTTTGTCCTGCAGCACTTGCTGCCCACGGCAGGGGTTAAAAACTTCTCACATCGTTCAGCTGAGTGGAAATTAAAGACACAGACCCATCCAGCCTGGCCTTGGACACTTCCAGGTGTGGAGCAGCCACAGCTTCTCGGGGTTTGTGCCACTCTAATCTCTGATATTTGTTTTTTTTTTCCTTTTCTTTGCAGACTGTTCTAGATATCAGGGTTCTGCATGATGGCTACACCGACCCAAATAACTTACAGTTTACTGAAATCAAGGTCCTGGGGGTGCCCAGCAGTGTCAGCCAGGTGACGGTGTCACAGAATGGTGCGACAGTCCCATCCCCTCATAACTTGATCTACACCAGCAGCAAGCAGGTGAGATGATGCTTGCAGGGTAATGCCACCTTCACACCTGCATTTGTGTTCTTAAGCCTTTGGAGATTCAGCTGGAATACCAGAGTTGAAATACATTTCAATCTACCATCAGATAATGATTGTATAATACACTTTAATACATAGGAAATTATGTGTGTGGTAGAGCCTTTAAGCACAGAAATTCCTGCTGAGGAACCCAAACCACTTCTGACGGTGCAAAAGTGGTGGATTTTAGTCTGTGCTCATCTTCCACTCTTCCTAATACCTTTCTACTTGCAACCTGTGAGATTTGAGGGAAGGAAAAGCAACTCCAGGTATTTTCAGAGGCTCTACATGGCCCTGTTATTGTCAGTCTTGTCTGACAACAGTTACATTTCCCAGCCCTGTTTGCCTCCCACTATTTCTTGTTCTGTCAGGTCCCATTTCAGCTGTAGAAATTCCTACACCAGAAATGGCAAATCCTACTTCTTCTGAAGTTACTGACAAACCTTCCACCAGCTTCAGAACCCTGGGGTTTCCATCTCCATGGGTTGTGCCTGTCCAGGGCATCACCTTCTCTTGCCTTCCCAGACAATAAAATCAAACACTTCCAAAGGCAACTGAAATCAATCTGTTTAACTACTGATGTTTGAGATGCCACTCCCACAAAGCATCTTTCATCCATGAACAGAACTGCTGAGATGTTCAGTCTTTCTGGTTTTCTGACAGAGGGAGAGTTACTGGGATTTTCCTACCCTTCCTTTGAAATTCAGCATTCGGTTAAGACTTAGTTCTTCCTCCTTTTCAGTGGAAAGCCAGAACTATAGAAATTCTGAACAGAACCAACCCAAAACAAAACAACAACAACAACAAAAGGGAGTTAAAAATGCAAAAGAGAATGAGAGTGTTTTGTTCTGCTGTTGATTTTTGGATGGAAAAAAATTTCATGTTCACGGTTGAATTACAGCACGTTCCAAGTTTTGCTGCCTTTCAAAAATTCCTTTATTTCAAAAATAAAAGGAACCTCAGTTCTAAAAGAGCCTCTGAATGAAGAAAGGGATCAGAGCACCACAGTCAGACTCCCAGCTCTGTGCTGGTGAAAATCTGTTTATAGTGACAGAAACACAAAAGTAAAGAAAGAGGAATAAATTGTAGTTTAAAATGAGAAGCCAGTATCTCTGTGGAACACAAAAACCACTGTGGATGTCCAGGGCAAAGTTACTAATTGTCCATTTTGTCTGTTTTATTCCCAGCTCCTGACAATCACTGGGCTTCAGCTGAGATTAGGCCAAAACTACACCCTGCAGTGGAGCTGAAATGCCTGTAAAACGTCGGCCACAACGCCGCCTTTTCTCCTGTTTTAAAAATCTCTTTCAATTTTTCAACTTTCAAAGTTCCTTTTTTTTTTTTTCTTTTTTTTCTTTTTTTTTTTGTCTTATAATACTTTTTACTACAAAACCACACCGGTACAGTCAGCTCATACTCAGGTATTCTGTGCATGCAGCAGTCACGTGTTGTTGAAGGCTGAGCACAGTGTCTCCTCCCCGGGAAGCAAAAAAATCTGTGTTTTCAACCCTGTGGCTCTGCAGAGTAACTTCATCTTTTAAAACTGAGAACTGGGGGTAAAACTCTGTGTTTTCTCATGGAGTAGAATTGTGGCTGATTTCCTGAATCCCAGATTTCGTAAAAAACACAGCTGATGTTACCTCTGCATGGATTTGAGGCCCTAACTGTGCCTATATTTATTTTTAATTGTAATTATACCTATAGAAGTCATTATTATGGAGAAGTATTTAAGACCAGGTAAAGCAGATGTTTTCAGATGAGTGATTTAGCATGAAGCAATGTTTTGACTTGTTGATCTATAATATACTGAGATATTTTGAAGTTGGGGGGTTTTGTATGATTTTTAGCCAGATGTTTTGGTTTCTTGGTGTTTTGACCTGAAGCTGTAAAATTAAACCTGAAGTTTCAAGGTTAACTAATGAATGTTTATCTCTGAGTGTTTATTTCACTGAAGGAAACGTTGTTTTATGTTTACTACAATAATAATTCATGTTAAATATTCTTTGCATCCCAAGAGTGCAGATGATGTAAAGAGACTGGCAAAGCATGTTTACAATTAAAGTAGATGGGAATAAACTGCTGTCAGAGGCCACAGTAACCTCTGATGGCTGTGACATTCATTTAAATGATTCCTTTTTGCCTCAAAATTTGTGGCAAAACAGCTCAGTGGCCAAGATCTCACAGGTGGATGCCTAAAACTTTGGCTTTCCAGTTGCTCCACCTTTGACATGGAAAGGATTTGGGTAACCTGGCCGTGCACAGCAACTGCACTTCAAAGTTTATTGTGGTTATGCAGATCCCTTCAAGGCCAGGGTGAATTTTTGGATGACTTCTCACCTCATTTCTTTGATTTCTGCTAGGAAAGCTCTGTTTTTGGTAGGAAAGGGAGAGAAAACGGAAAAAACTGCAAAACTGGGGTTTCCTTTCACTCCTTTCCCTTCTTATTTCTTTACTATCAGGACTAGAGAACCTCTCTGCAGCCTCCTGCTCATTCAGTATTTTATGTGGTTCTGTAGTTTGGATTCCTATATCAGAAGGTGACAGAAACCACAGCTTTCAGCAATTGCTTCTTTACAGCTACAAAAATAGATGGTTTTCTAAACATTGCTGGGTTTTATGGAGTAAAAAGGGTCACTCCAGAGGGTTCCCAAATCATGCATTTACTCTGAAGGCCTCCTCTTGGGCACAGCTTGTAGGACTGAGTGGATGGGGTGGAGCAGATACTGTTGTGTTGAAGAGACGTTGATGGCCCCGAAATTACAATTCCACTGATGGAAAAGATAAACCCACGTCACACTGCTGGGCTGTGCTTGTTTTAATGAAGCTGCCACACTTGTGCAATTAATTGGGTTTTTTTTCCTTGGAGCCTGGAAGTAGCAGCTGGATGGAAACATCTGGCAACACAGCGGGAGGGTGGGCTGTGACAAACCAGTGGTGTTGTCAGCACTGGGGATGGCACAGGGAGGGGGGGGAAGGCTTCAAATGTCCTCACTGACCTAGACAAGGAGCTCACCTCCACCTCCCCTCTGGGATGAGAAGCCTCTCCCTTTCCCCTTCTCCTCTTTTCCCTTTCCCCTTTTTCCCCCCTTTCCCCTTCCTTTTTCCCTTTTCCCCCTTTCCCATTTTTTCAACCTTTTCCCCTTTTCCCCCTTTCCTTTCCCCTGTTTTCAAGTTTTTCCCCTTTCCTTCTCCTTTCTCCTTCTCCCTTTCCTTCTCCTTTTCCTTTTCCCTTCCCTTTTCCCTTCCCTTTCTCATTTTCTCCTTCTCCCTTTTCTTCTTAATTTTCCCCTTTCCCTTCCCATCCCTTCCCTTCAAATCCCTTCCCTTCAAAACCCTTTTGTGGTTCCCTTTAGCTAAACCAGGATGTTTTTGATAAGTAATGAAGAGTTTGGAATTTCCTTTTTTTACTTCCAGAAAATACTGATCTCACATGTTCCTGAGGAGTAAGTCAAGCTTGATGATGTTTTCACTGCTATAACAAATATTTTGCAACAGGAATTTTTGAATTCTGATTGTTTTTGCAGCCGAAATGTTAAATTTTAATCCAAGGCCAACACACTTCGAATTAGCCTATGTGGAAAGTTGTTTAACTACACATTTGGCATATCCTATAAATATATAATTCATAAGTGCATGTAGAAGTGTACACACTTACACACTCTATATACTATTTACCTTATTAATATTTTAAATTCTGTTATGTGAGAGAAGGGGTTTTTCTTTATTATATGATTGCTCTCCCATTCAGAGTCATTTCAGTTGAATGTTTAATGCATATGAGGTGTTATGGACATTATAATAATTATGGAATGGGCAATTTAGAAATGCTCTCTGACCAGTGGGTCCCTTTTTAATAATCTCACAAGCCCTTTCAGGTGGATATAGTGCACCATTTACTCCCCTGATATAAATCCTATATTCAGGGTCAGGCCATAAAGCAGCTGATCCTGAGATATCCCAGCTCTTTTTAAAAATGGAAGCAATTTGCATTGAGCAGGAAAGGCAAATTCATGCAGGCCAAAAAGTATCTGTTGAAAACATCATTTGCCATTAACTGACTCTTGAAGCCACCACTGGGATGGTGCAGAGCAGAGGATCTGATCTAGAGAATCACAGAATGGCTTGGGTTGGGAGGGATCTTAAAGGTCGCCTCATTCCACCCACCTTCCACTAGACCTGGGTGCTCCAAGCCCCACCCAACCTGGTTTTAAAATTTGGATAGAAGTCCAGGAGTGAAGAGTACAGTCTGATGATTTGAATCCAAAAGAGTTCCTGCCCAAAAGCAGGATCTCCTCTCTCCCCTCTGTTGTCTCCTATTGATCCACACAATTCCTCTCACCATCCTCACATATTCCCCTTGTATTAAATAATGACAGAAAACAGAATTTCCTCCTCTGCATATTCAAACTCTCAATTAATCAGTGCCATCCAACATTCCTGATCGATTTTCTGGAGATGCTTGGGGAAGGGCATTTTGTTATTTTTCATCCAGGCAGCTCCTGCTTCCCTACAAGTTTCCATTTGACTCCTTTCATCAAATCCCTCTCCCAGCTGAACTCTCTCCCTCAGCTGCTCCTTTGCTCATTTTCCCTGCCAGCTTTGCCTCGTTTCAGGGCTCTGTGCTGCGACCAGGCTGGAGAAAATGCTTTTACAGGCTCTGCCTATCCTTGAGGAGATGTTTTTACAGGCTCTAATATTCCATCTCCATCTTTAGATGCCAAAATATTTTCATGCCACCTCTGCAAGCTGCAATTTTGACTGGATCTAATCGGTTCTGCCCTCTACCTTTTATAACTAGAAGCCTTTTGGAATGAAAATTGAGATATCCCATCCTTCACTCTCTTCCCCGAGATCCTTTCAAGCAATAAAAACAAAGTTTGCCTGACTTTGAGAACTTCCCCACGGCACGAAAGCCTTTTCCAAGAGTTTTAATTGAAGCTAAGCATCTATTTAGGTTACAAAGGCCTATATTTAACTTGAATGGAATAATTCCTTTTCTTGTATTTAACCTTTGATCAGCTGCCTACCTTTGAACTCTCGGATAACGACCCCCTTCTTGTTATCCTTGTCCCACTTCTCCCGTAGCTCTTGCGTAACAGCACCTCAGAAACCAAAATAGAGCTGCCTTTGGTGAAATAACTTTTATTTCTTTTCACAGGGATGGCTTCAGCCACTTTGTTTGTTCTTTTGTTTTGTTGTGGGTTTTTTTTTTTTTTTTAAGGCAGAGATCTGGGACATAACACCGTAGGATGTTTGCACAGTTTTAAATTAATTAAGTGGAGGAAAACATATGGCTAAGAGCTGAACCTAATATTGATATTCCAGATTATGTCTGAAAAGTCATCTTGCTCTTGTTGGATTCACCTCCCTCTTCCACTCCCCCACTGCCATCAGAGATGGACAATAAATTCAGCCCCTTGGCCAGAGGCTGGGCAGGGCATTTTGTTATTTTTCATCCAGGAAAGTGGCACTCAGTGCTCTGGGCTGGGTGATGGGTCTGAGATTGGACTCGATGATCTTAGAGGTCTTTTCCAATCTTAAGGATTCTGCATCACTCTCATCTCACTTTGAATGTGGGTATCAACTCAACTGCCCATGTCTAGGATTTTGTAACAGATTCTTAACAAATTTTAGAGATTACATTTCAAATATATATATATATGCAAAATATAGCATTAAGGTCTCCCAAATTAGTCACATCACTCAAAAGAACTTGTGGTTACACAAACCATAATAATTAAAAATAAACTCTAGAAATAAAAAAAAAAAAAAATTAGCATGTGGTTAAAAAATTGTGGCATGGTCTACATTTTCCTAATTTAAAAAAAAAAAAAATCAGCAGTATATGATTTAGAATGTTCTAAACTATTAATTACCGTGTTGCAAGTGCTTGCACTAAACAATCTGTTGCTTCAGGACAGATGCAGGTGACAGTCTTCCTTATTAATATTTGTTTCCAAATGAATTCAGAAAGCCGAGGTGAATTTCTGCAGTGCACAGACAAATAAACACTTATCAATCCCCTTTTCCCCAAATAGTTTCAAACTCTCCAGATGTGATTTATAATTCCTATGGCACTTCCAGACTTGGCGAACAAACAAAGGTGGTTTTTTTTTTTTTTTTTCCTTTTCTCTTTGGAAATATCCTTTCATCACAAATCCCACCCCAATTCTTTCACTATCATATCCCAAATGGAAAGTGAATATTTTCTTACCTGGTGAAATAAAGAAATAAATAAGAAGCTGAATCTAAAATTGCTCACGAAGCCTCTGCATTGTGAGTGGTCTGACAAAACCAGAGAGTGGAGCTGCACATGAGGAAAAGGTCCTTTGGAAGGATGGAATGACAGGGGTCCTTTCCTTTTCATTTATTTTATTTTCCTCTATTTTGCTTTATTTCCTGTGCATCTCTTCATCACTGCAACACAAACACACAGAGGTTTACTTTAAAATGTCCAAACTTTGAAGCAGGCACGTGGAGTGGAAGTTCTGCTGCTGGAATAACTCGATGGTCTGGTTAACTCCAAGAGCTATTTCTCCATAAATCAACCTAATTTTCCATCCACTGAGTAGCAAGTGCACAAGGAAACCATGCCATGAATGAACACAACTGAGAGCTGGTGTCAGGGTGAGGGTATTTTCTTTCCAGCAAGGAATTCGGAGCTGGTTCTTCTTTCAGGGCTCCTGAGGCTGCTCAGCTTCTTGCAGCCTCTTTTCATCTCAGCGTGTTCTGCAGGGCCATACCAAGAGAATAAAGCAAAAAGATTTTAATGAAATAATTTAGAATTAAAACTCCTTTTGAAACTAAAGGACGTTACCAAGATGACCCCAAAGAAGGATCATTTTCTTGAAACTAGAAATACGTGACAAATAATACTTGTGAGGGTAAGGGAGGAGAGATTTGGGAGGGTCTGGGACTGTAAAGTTCAGTTAGATCCTTTTTTTTTTATGCTGGTCTTGTGGTGCATCAAAAACTCAAAAGGCTGTAAGTTCACTGGGGCAACACCTCTGTGCTCAGGCAATATTTCATGGCGTGCTTTACAATGTGAATAAGATCCACTGACATTTCTCAGGCGTGGGTGACATTTGAGCCAGAAAAAAAAAACCTGCCTGTACAACTGAGGGCTGTAAAACCCCACGAGGGTGTGTGAGGAAAGGTGATTTGTAGGTATGAAAACACCCAGAGGTAAATAACATATTTTGCCTGCCCCAGTGATTTTTTTTTTTTTTTTTTACACCTGCAGATGAGCTTGGAAACATGATTTAGCCAGGCTTATTTTGAGCAGAACCTATTTGCAAAAGGGACCCAGGCTGTGAATCCCTGTGTGTTCTATCAGGGAGCTTGAGGAATAGCTTAGATTTTTATTATTTATTCTCTAAGGTGAAAAATTGGCTGTTTAAGGCTTTTTTTTTTTTTTTTTTTGTCCCAGTTCTGTGAATGTCCAGGAACAGGACAGTACAAGACTCACAGAGTCACAGAATCATAGAAGGATTTGGGTTCAAAGGGACCTTAAACATCATCAGTTCCAGCCCCTTGCCATGAGCAGGATAAGGGAGATCTAATTTATCTGCATCCTCTGACCATGGATAACTAATTAACCCCAAAATAAACCACAGGACATGGACACTCAGCATTTTAGAACAATTTACAGGGTTGGATATTATATTTGTACAAGAAAACAAACATTTGCACAGTGCAAACTAATGAGACGATGCAACTCTCAGTGCATCTTATTTTGCTTTGATGGTAGCATTAAAAAAAACCCCTAATTTGCAAACAATTTAAAATTATTATGAATATGTAAACAAACACCATGCTGAGTTATGCTGAGACTTGCAACAAGTTTAAGTTTTTTGATAATTCTTCCCACATTTTTATGGTTTCAAGGCTTTCAGAAAACAAGTGTTACCATCAGGCTATCACTGGCACTGTCCTGTGCGTGACCAGAGTCTTTATGAGCCCCTTCCAACTCCAGCAATTCCATGATTTAAATACTCAGTACCTAGAAATGAGAACCATTCATTAATATCTTATGAGAATAATTTTGGGTCATGATTTTTTTTTTGCCTCTCATAACGTATTTTAATGCTTTTCTTATTGAATCTTCCCTTAGAGCTCTGGAGAGGTAATTCATATTTTCCTTCTGTTCAATATTTCCTTGCCAGGGAAGAACAAAAGCTGGAATTCTCTACCTACTGCTAGATAACTCCTAAGAGATTCCTGTATTTATTACTACTAGAGCCTAGATAGGGAATATACTTTCCACCACACCATAAAGCATATTTATGAGAGTACAAACATATATATATGGGTCAGAACGAAATGATTTCTTTCCTTAAATAAAGGGGGAGCAAAACCAAAAGCAGCTTTTTTTTTTTTTTTTTTTTTTTTTTTTTTTTTTTTTTTTTTTTTTTTTTTTTTTTTTTTTAAATAATGATTGTGCATGGAAAATGTCAAACTTTTAAAGTTATGTATTTCCAACAGTCAAAGTTTCTTTATGTACTGGGTAATGAATCAGCACATTCTTTCTGCTGTTGTTCTGGTGGAGAAACAACACCCAGGAGAGGAAACATTTCCAGCTGCTGGAGGTGTGGCTTCCACACTCATCTACACATTCACCTACAGAGAATGTGTTTGTCATGATGAATATTTACATATACAGACATGCACTTCCATATCCTGCAGAACTGATTCTACTTTTCTCTGTATTTTTTATTTTCCTTTTCTTTTTCCTCTTTATTTTTATGTTAAAATACAAAAATATATATAACATAACTTATTTAACTTTTTTTTCCCTGCATATATGAAGAATATTATTTTCATACTGTGGCAACTCTGTAAAAATTTACCATGTTCAGAGATTATTTGTTTTTATGAATATATGAAATTTATTCACACATATACATTCCAGCTGCCTGTTCAGCTGTATAGGTGGATTCATATATGAGGTTTTCCTTTGGTTTCCTGAGATAATTTTAAATACTCTTTATATAAAACACATATCAATTTAAATTATATTTATAAACTACAAATTAAATCTAATAATAAAATAAATCTGTCACTACACCTGTGGATGGACACATGAGGTTTTCCTTCTGTTTCTTGAGAAAATTTTAAATAATTATATAAAACACATATCAATATAAATTTTATTTATTTATTTAGAAAGTAAAAATGTAAAACTAATAATAAAATAAATCTGTCACTACACCTGTGGATGGACACGTGAGGTTTTCCTTTTGTTTCTTGAGATAATTTTAAATACTCATTATATAAAATATCAATATTAAATTTTATTTATAAACTACAAATTAATAACAAAATAAATCTGTCACTACACCTGTGGATGGACACATGAGGTTTTCCTTTGGTTTCTTGAGAAAGTTTTAAATACTCATTATATAAAACACATATCAATATGGATTTTATTTATAAACTAAAAATGTAAATCTAATAATAAAATAAATCTGTCATTACATCTGTGGATGGACACATGAGGTTTTCCTTTTGTTTCTTGAGATAATTTTAAATGCTCATTATATAAAACACATATCAATATAAATTTTATTTATTTATTTATTTATAAACTAAAAATGTAAAAATAATAATAAAATAAATCTGTCACTACACCTGTGGATGGACACGTGAGGTTTTCCTTCTGTTTCTTGAGATAATTTTAAATACTCATTATATAAAATATCAATATAAATTTTATTTATAAACTACAAATTAATAACAAAATAAATCTGTCAGTACACCTGTGGATGGACACATGAGGTTTTCCTTTTGTTTCTTGAGATAATTTTAAATACTATTTATATAAAATAACATATCAATATAAACTTTATTTATAAGCTACAAAAGTAAATCTAATAATAAAATAATCTGTCACTACACCTGTGGATGGACACATGAGGTTTTCCTTCTGTTTCTTGAGAAAAATTTAAATACTCACTATATAAAATAACATATAAATATAAATTTTATTTATAAACTACAAATTAAATCTAATAATAAAATAAATCTGTCAGGACACCTTTTCAGTGCACCTGTGCATGAATAATGAGGTTTTCCTTTGGTTTCCTGATATAATTTTAACTAATCATGCAAAAAAGTACAAAAAATAACACATAAACAATATTTATAAATTAAAATTATCTAATAATAAAAAAAAATCTAAGTACATCTGTAGTTGCAAGATTTAAAATACCACATTTTGGTACTTATCTTCAAGAATGGTGACAAAATAAATACCTAATTTCCTACAGCCTGATATATTGTAATTTTTAAAAATATTTTTGAGGTTTTTAAACATAAAAAAAAAAAATAAAATCTTTCAGTTGGCTTCACTGTCCTGTAAAAATAAAAAGCAGCAGCTGTGCACTGATTGCAAAATGGGTAGGAGAACACCATCCCCCTGCTCGGGTGCTCACCTGAGGAATCTTCTGCACCTGGAAATACGGTTGTGCTGCAGCAAATCCACAGCAATTTTCCAATCTGCTGCAGCCAAACAGCAGCAGGAAATGGTGGAGAAATGCTGCTTTAATCCCTCAGCCCCTTTGCTGCAAATTCCTGTTCTTATTTCCTTTAAAGGCACCTTTATAAACCTTTGAACGTGGACAGGACCAGCGGAACACGATGAGCTCTCGGTGCGAGGTGACCCAGTGGTTGTGAGGTTGGACTTTCAGGGGCAATTAAGGGTTTTATTGGCATCCCCCTGGAAGAGCACAGGCACAGCAAAATCTGGAATTGTAGCTTCATTAAGGCTGGAAAAGACTTTTAAGATCATCAGGTCCAGGCCCCACCACCATGTTCACCATTAACCTGTGTCCTCAAGTGCCACATCCACGTGTTTTTAACACTTCCAGGGATGGTGACTCCACCCCTTCCCCGAGCAGCCCATTCCAATGCTTTACAACCCTTTCCAGAATGAATTTTTCCCTCATACCCAATCAAAACCTCCCCTGGTGAAACTTGAGACCCGTTCCTCTCATCCTGTCACTTGTTCTGCGGGAGAAGAGGCTGATTCCTACCCGGTTCCCCCCTCCTGTCAGGGAGTTGCAGAGCCAGAAGGTCCCCCCTGAGCCTCCTTTTCTCCAGGCTGAGCTCCCTCAGCCTCTCCTGCTGCTCCAGCCCCTTCCCAGCTCCGTTGTTCCTCTCTGGACTTGTTCCACCACAAGATGTGAGATGAGGAGGTTCAGCCCAGGTGGAGCCTCCTAAATTCCTGAAGGCACCCCATATCCCTAAATCTGGAGTGATCTCTGTATTCCTACAGCTCCTGAGCAGCTATAAAAGTACATCCCTGAGGCCCCAAGGAGAGCTGCAGATGGGAGGGAGAAGGAAAGTTTGCATGTAGTACTGTGAAAAATACGAAAACTAGGGAAACTTTCCCTTTTTATTTATCTTTTTTTTTTTAAAAGGAAAAACCTAAGACACATATTTTAACAACACGGGGGAAAAAAACCCACCAAACCCAACATTATTGTTGAAACCAAAGAATTTCGACTTCCCACTCTTCTTTATTGCTGTCAGCTTCAGAAGTTTCCAAAGCCTAACAACAGCACTTCAAAAGCACTTAGTTTAAATGTACACCGGATAATGAAAGAACATCTTTTAAGAATATTTCCAGAGACATAAAAACCCCCAGCAAGCTGACACCGCTGGCACTTTGACAAACAACGCACCCAAAAAAAAAATACCCGGCCACAGAAATAAAGCTGGTGCTGAGAGTGACACTTTCCCTCCCTCTAATTGACACCTGGGGAAACAAAAAGCACGGAGAGAAGCACATTATGATGTTACTCTGGTGAATAGAGGCTGTCAGGGAATGCAGCCTGTTTGTTTGTTTGCTGGGAATCAGCTGCATTTTGATCTCAGGCAGGGGAGGGAGAGGAGCTGGGAAGCAGAAGGGATCTGCCTGCAAGGGCTGGCAGCACGATGTGCTTGGAGAAACAACCCAGGTGTGTTTGAAGGCCCCTCAGGAAGCAGCCAAAAGGGAGCTGGAAAGGCAGCAATTTAAATATTTTCAGTGCTCTGAGGCTTCTCTCTTGTTGAAGAGCTTAGCAGGGCTGTCTGTATTTAAGATTAGTGGGAAATTACTTCAAGGTGGGAAGCTGGGGTGGGGGGTGTGAGAAGTTGGAGCATCACTCAGAGACTCAAATGACTCCGGATTCAGGACAGTGGAATTCAGCTAAACCACCTCCAGGAGTTGTGTTTGGAGAAAAATCCAGATATTTGGCTTTTTTCCAAGTGTTCAAGGACATGCTGGATGGAGCTTTGAGCAACCTGGCCTAGTGGAAGGTGTCCCTGCCCGTGGCAGGGCATGGAATGAGATGAGCTTTAAGGTCCCTTCCAACCCAAACCACTCTATGATTCTAAGACTGGTTTAATCAGTAATAAATCCTGCTGCTTTTCCCTTAAAAATGGGGATTTTTCTTTTTCTCAGCATTGCGAAATTAGCAATTATTTGACTGGTATGTTTTCTATAGCCCTCTATACATATAAATCATATATAAAGCTTTACATAAATTCCACTATTATAGACACCAACATTTTTTTGTCTTATGTAAATGGCACAAAACCTGAAAATATTGGTTATTTTATTAACCCTTTTCTAATGAGTTTTCTAGGCAGCCATGAAACAGCCTTAGGTTTTATCCACTACACCAGAAATTTTGGCTAAAACGATCACAGATTAAAGGAAATTGATTTTGTCACAAGAATTGTGAGAAACTTAAAGGGAAAAGGCCACAGGATGTTGTATTTTGCATTCAAAAATGATGTACGGAGCAGTCAAGTTTTCCATGTGTGTTATTTGGAATAATAATCACTCAATTAATAAATCATTAAAAATTGAATAGCGAGTTTTGGGGCATTTCCTCAGGAGTGCTGCATTTTATTTCACTTTGCAGAGAACTGTGTTTGCTCTAGTGCAGAAAGAGTATCATCAAATATTAATAGTTTTTCTCCTATTCATAGTCACAACAGGGGAGGTGTTTGACTGCTTTCCATCACTCTAACAAACTGTTCTGAAAGGAAAGAATTATGAATTGTCTTAGATGATGAAAAAACAGCCAAAAACTAAAAGTGCCACTTCTGAAAAGCACAAAAGGGAGAATTCCACACGACTGATGAAGAAATGTTAGGGCTCTCCAGGTACAAATGCAACTTGTCAATCTTTATACTTTTTTTTTTTTTTTTTTTAAATACCAGAACACTTCAGACATTCTTTTACCTTCTCCACACACTTCAAAACCCACTTGAACTTCAGTGGGAGGCAATTAACAGTAATGAAAGCTAAGCTGAGTTCGGAGTACGGTGTTTTAAAAAGCCACCCACAGAAGTTCATGTAGATCTTGAATAAATTAGGTGAATAAAAAACCTGCCTTTCAAAAAGGAGATGGGCAGGGCCTGTAATACACCAAAGAACTTGTTTGCCTTGACTGCAAATTCGAAATTCTGCCCTTACAGCAGAAATCATGGTTGACTTTGGGAAGGTGAACGCATCAGGTTTTCACTTGCAAAGACTCACCACAACATGGATAGGAAGGAACTCAACCTCCAGCTTCACCTCAGATTCTGGGGATAACTGTGTCACCTCTGGATCTCGTGGCCTCCCTCCTTTTCCACTTGGATGAATGTAAAGACCACCAGAACAAAGTCTAACAGATCTCAGGGATGTGTATTTCCTATTTAAAATGCTTTCAAAGAAAAGCCGACTACAGACAAAAAAAAAAAAATGAAGACATTCCTTCTATAATATTTTAGATCAAATTCATGATTTAGTAAGTACAACTATTGCTGCCATTACACTACCAAAAAAATAATAATAATGAAAAAAGGAGATGGTTAGAACTAAACCCTGAAGAATTATTGCCCACGAAGCCGTGGTGTAACACGCTTGAAGCTCCTGCCAACTACGAAAGCCATAAAGTTTGACGAAGATAATACAACAAACATAATGGCTTGCTTTGCATCTTAAATAGATAATGAAGCAACCAGAGGCAATATATCCAGCAGTTAGTGCTCTCAGGACTCCATAAATAACAGGCTAGTGCAGTATAATTTAGGGGGATAATAAAACTAACAGATGACCAAATTATGGCGTTTTTACTCACGCTGTTGGTTCCACTGGGGGATGTTCTCCCAGGAAAGCTGGGGGGGGAGCTACTCACAGTGGTAGGACAGCAGCAAGCTTTGGAATGTTAGAGCCAAATATAAGCTAAAATGCTGTTTTGGGAATGGGGAGAGATGGTCTTTAGGAACAAGTCACCACGTGGTCCCAGAGCAGGACAGTTTTTGCAGATCCCACAGGAGCCTTCCTCTCCCTTCCACAGCTCCAACCCACAGGAGAAGGCTCCAGCCACTCCTCCCTGTCCTGACTCCACATCAGCCCCTTCAACTTGAATTACTGTATGATTCTATTCTATGATTCTATTCAAGTAACTCACCTCATTTTAGATGTTCACACAACTTGAAGCTGAATAAAGCACCCCAGGTTCTCCAGCTGCAAGAAATTAGCCAGAATTAGAGCATATTCATTTATCCTGTTTCAGGATGAGATGGTAGATCAAGCTGAAGAAGAAGGGTTTCCCAGAAGGAGCTGCAGATGCCTCGTTATTTCCACTGTTCAAAGACAGGGCTTGGAGCAACCTGGTCTAGTGGAAGGTGTCCCTGCCCATGATGGGACTCAATCTTTAAGGTCCCTTCCAACCCAAACCCTTCCAGGATTCAATTTGGAGAGGAGATGACCTCTCATAACATGCTGAACAACGAGCTGAATATAAACAATCAGCTGAAATTAAACAATCTTGTACCTTTCTGCTCCCACCAAGAAAATCCTCTTGGCATAATTTAATTCCACCTGAGAGGACATCACCCCTCAGCAGAAGCAGGACATTCAGAGAACACCGTGTCACAGCTGATGACATTACCTGAGTCACTTTTGATGGGATTAATGTTGTTCCAGTGAAGCTGAGGAGAATTTCTCTGCACGAGATGATAGAACAGCAACAGAACGACAGGTCCAGAGGGCGAACGAGGCTCTTCCAGGCTGAATGATAATTATGAAATGTAATTATACTCTGAGTTTCTCAGGGAAAAGAGCAAGGCTTGGTAAACATTTTAGCACACTCTTGCTGGTAGGAAAAAAAAACAAACAAAAAAACCCAAATAAACAACCAGGGTATTTCAAGGAAATTAAAAACCCAAGGCTGCAGGTTTTGCAGCGAGAGCCCGAAACGCTGAATCCTGGGATCTGATGGGTCATTAAAATACGTGGAAATATTATTTAGTTCATGTGACCTACAAGTAAGAGGTGACAGGCTGATCATATATATGTGTGAGTGTGCCTGCATAATGAGAATTTAAAAATCTAGAACTAATTATTGGCTAAATTTAATACGGATCCTTCCCCTCGTTGCTGGTGGTTTGTCCTCTCCTCATCAGTCAGAGACATCCCACACTTCTCTAGCAGCCCTAGGTATGGACTGAATCAAATCTGGATGCATTTTTCTAAACTTTGCACAATATTCTGAATAAAATCATATTAAAACCCTCACAGGACAATGGAATAGACATAAAGAATCCCATTTATTCTCTTTTCCTATACTTGTGTACTAAAGCATGTGATGTTAAACAGCTCACACTGACACTGCCCAACATGGGCTGAAATGGATTTAAGTTTTCTATTAAGAACTGTGAAAAAGAAGAGGATAATATAAGACACTTGCCATGATTGCCACACATAACGGATAAAGCAGCAAAATTTTTGACACTCCTCACAATTTGCTTCCAAATAAATTTTTTTGCACATAAAAAAATCATCTAGAACAATTAATTATCTGCTCCCCCTCTCCATTTCTATATGCAGATAAAGTGGGACTTTTCTGAGCTCTGCTGAGGACCCTGAAAGTAAAAAAAGGGAAATATTTGAATAGAAATATTTTAAAACAATTCTACAATTTGGATAATGCAGCTGGATTCCAAAAAAATTTGACTCCTTGAAGCTGTTGCCAGCCCTGGCTTTAACTGGCCTAAAAATTGGCCTAAAAATTCTAAAACTGGTCCAAAATTCTGCTCTTTGGAGTCACTGGTGCAACACTGTCACTCCACCTTCTGTTCATCCAATTTAGGACAGGTATTGAGGGGCCAGAAATGTGTGAGGCTGCAAAACAAAACAAAACAAAACAAAACAAAACAGATGTGCTAAAAAAATGTGAGAATCTGCAGCTGCTTGACCTGGCACCTCTTGACTTTTGTCACTTTAAATCACCATTTCCCCGTGTAGATGTGCCCGATTTGGGCTATTTGGATGGTTCTGGTTTTTGCAACACTTTTGTACATACTGAAAAGAATTCCAAGAAATGAAGATCTCCCAATCCAGTCAGTGGCAGATTCGGAACAAGCTTTGTGAGGTTAACAGGGAGTGATGGAAGGTACATCTGAGTGTGTGTTTTTGTCATTTGGTGTCCCCCTTAACAATAAAAACCCTGCAAGTTGTCAGCGTGTCAAGGTGTGTTGACTTCACAACGAGCAAGGAAAGGCAAAAAAAAAAAAAAAACAAAAACAAACCCTTATGAAATGGCACAAGAATAGAAATGCTGCAAGAGAAAAGGAAACTTTGCCTTTACCATACATTTTTCAACATTTACTCAGATCAAGCCTCTAAAAATAAAAATGTCTGCCTTTCCCACTAAATTAGTCTCAGGAAGGGAATGTTGTCAGATACATACATTATATAAAACCGAAAAAAGGGTATCTAAAGTAGAAGAAAATAAATAAACAACAAAAAAATAGAAAGCAAGCAAACATCTTGCTTTGAAAGAAGAGATTTGCTTTCATATACATAAATACAAATGATCCTTTTATCCTGGCATATGTAGCCTTAATTAGAGCTGGATATACAGGATTTCTCCACAGATAGGGAGGATCTGTCAATATAGATCCAAAAGTGCATTTGAATAGTCACAAAACCACTGCGTGCAGCAACTCCTTCTGCAAATATTTATAATATATATTTAGAATTGTTGGGTTTTTTAAAATAAAAACAAATTAAAAATCAAAAAAGCAATCGGTTCTGCACTAAGTATTGCCTGGAGACACCATTTAAAATGAGAACAATCACTATATGGCAAGTTTTTTGCCCACAAATTTAATTTTATATCTACCTCAAATAATTTTGAGGCCTCTTTGACTTAGTGCAGCAGCGCAGTGGAAGAGATTTTTACCATCCTGGTAGACTTGTACCCCCCTGGTACACCCATATCCTCATCATCCATGAAAATTCTTGGTTCTTTTTTTGCTGGAAAAACTCATGCACATATTGCAGAGCCTGGCACTGACATCCCAGTGGGAATGGCAGAAGGGAGAGGAAGGAGAGACAGAAAAGGGAGGACAGATAAAGGAACCTTCAGAAAAGAAATCACCAGCAAAAGGAAAAAACTGGGCACCAAATATGCTGCAAAATGATTTTGTTGGAAGTATCAGCTGTTTGTTTGTATTAATTAAAATGTAATAGAAAATGCAATTACTTCCCCCACTGGTGTTGGGAATGGAGACTATTTTTTTTGGATATTGGGAAATTTTGAGGATTTTTGCTGCCTTTTGAGTCAAAATAACTTCAAATATAAGGTAAATAAAAACAGTAGGTAACCCATTCACTAGGAATGAACAGAAAGATTTAGTGGTTCAGCTATACTAAGACAAGCAGGTATTAAAATATCTGCTCCATTAATAGCCATAAATGTGATTTTATAAACTCCTGTGCCCCTCCCTGTGTGCAGGACGGGATTTTTAGCACTGCTGACAACGGACAAAGTGTTGGTGTAAGAACAAATTTGTGGGAAAATGCAGATTCAGGTCAACAGAACTATTTATATCTGATTCACAAGATTGTTTCTCATCTGAAGGGGGAAAAAAAAAATAAAAGTTTGAGTAGACTTCAAAGTGGTGTTTTTTTTGTTTCAACATTTCAAAGCAAAATTGTTTCTATTTTTTACTTCCCGTGTTTCATTTTCAAAGTACTTCTTTTTTAAAGAGCAAAATGTAAAGACATTTTCAAGATTTTTGTTTTGTTAGGGAAGCTAATGAAAATAGTTTAGACTAACATAAAACAAGCCACGAGCTGTCTGAGGCATTTTTTGGCTCATAAAAGCAAGCATCAGTTAATCATGAAATGTCACAACTTCACAATTCAACTGGAATAAGAAAATAGGAGAAACTCCACCCCAATCACTTGATAACTAAAATATGGTCAAATGGTCATATCTTATGTTTGTGTGTCCCTAGTCCCCAAATTAGACTTTTAATAAAGTTCCCTTTTAATTTGCTTAGTTTTTACAGTGTTGGTGTCAAATAACTGTTTCTGGTGTGGTTGTGCAATTCTATGTGGTACTTGTTGATTGTGCATTTCTTATGTATGTGAATTAAAATTATATATATATATATATGTTTACCATACATATTACATACATATCTTATACACACTATATTACATAAATATATATTAATTACCCATTTTAATATATGTATTTGCACAAACTTCATACAATCATCTTTACAGAACAACACTGAAGTGTTGAGAGTGAATCTGCATTTCTGAAGCTTCTGTTTGCTCCTGTCTCAGTCACAGAGATGGAAATACCACAGTTTGAGAGCTGGAATGTCTTTCATTTCTTTTTCCTCTCAATATCTTTTCTCCTTTTGAGATTCTGTGACCTATTTGCTGAGGGAAGAGCTTCCCTGTTCGCTGGGAAGGAGTCTGCCTGCCTGACTCGAACGAAGCCATCAGCTTGATCACAGGAGATGCAGCTGCATCTGAACACCTGCACTTCGGAATACCTGCATTTCTAAACACCTGCATTTCTAAACATCCACCTTGGAGGTACAAATCCCATCCCTCCGTGGTTTTAAGGCACACACCACAAGCCCAAGAATATTTGGGAAACAGGTCGAGGGAGGTGATTCTGGCCCCTCAGCTCAGGGGGGGAAAAAAAAAAAAGGAAATAAACCTGAATTTCTCAATTGTATTTACACTGAGAAGGGGAAACAGGCCAACAGGAGAGTCCTCTGGGAAGGCTGAGATTCCAGAGAGCTCCCAACTTCTCCAGGCAGCACCACAAATCTTGCAGCAGATCATAATCCAAACTCCCCACCACAATCCTCACATCTTCAAGTTACTCTGATTCGATTTCTCAAGTCACTGGGACACATTTCTTTGAGGATCTCACAGACACCATTTTCCTTAATTGCTGTGGGACAGCTGACAAAATTGAAACCCAAAAATAAAGGGAAAAAACTGGAGAGACTTGATTTTTCCAGAGGGTATGTGTGCTTATACATGTGTGTATATATAAATATCACACTTCGCTCTCTCCCAAATGTTGTGAGAACTGAAATAATTATGCTGTTCACAACTTTAATTAAAAGACTCCGGTTTTGCTACTTTTCCAGAACCTTTTCTTTTTTAAATGTGGGGGGGGGGGAGGGAAGTGAAGCATCTGATGGAATGAACTCTTACGGCTCAGGCAGCTCTGGAAATTCCAAAAATATATTAGAATTTGATTTGTATGTTTTCTGTAACTTCCTTCAAGGCTTGTAATGAAAATCTGGACCATGTACTGCACGGCAATCATTTACTGAAGCTCCTGCTCCACTGCCCTGGCAGTAAATCCCACTTCTGCAGAACTACAAGGAATTTTTTTTCCCTTTTCAATACTCACCCAGGGCCAGTTGATTTTTTTTTTTGCTCCTGCAAAACTCAAGCCCTCAACTTTTAAACTTCTCTCAGAGACACACAGTGATACCACAACTCTTCCAGGAGTCTATTTGGATTTAGGAAATGAATTTTGCTTGGACTGGCCTCAAACCCAGGCAATCCACGTTAGGCTTAGGGGGTGTATCTGCTCTGTGGAATTATATTTCCCCCCAAACAGGTTACTCCCCTTGCAAAGCAAGTTGAAGGAAAGAGAAACAAATAGACATTGTCTGAAATAAATATCTTTATAGCTACAGCTTATTCCTACAATTAAAGAACTCGAGATTTTTATAATGATTATGTTCTTGGAGAAAACTGCTTTCCTGAGAATCTTTATGTACCAGTGACAGCAGGAGTGATTTTATGGTAGTTTGCAGATGCATATACCTGCAAAGGAAATGATAAATGTCTCTCCAGGATTCACCTGCTGCCAGATACAGTGAGAACACACCAGTGACTGTCACCAGTGTCCAAGGAAATTGTGGCATTTGCAAAGTAAATGTAGGGAGAGAGCATTTGGGAGACATTACTAATTACGTTAAATACACTAAAAGCCTGAATTTCAAAGGCCTGGAGGTCCCTGGTGAGATTTTTTTAAAAGAACTGGAATTTCTATGATTCCACCTGCGCCCCCACTTTGTTCCAGCTCCTGGCACCCACATTTCCTGGGCTAAGTCCCACACCTTTAGGATCAAGACCACATCATTCATTTATTATCTAGTGGGGAATGACCTCAATTTGTACCAGGAGAGGTTCAGGCTGGCTATTAGGAAAGGTTTCTTCAGTGAAAGAGTGACAAAACTTTGGCACAGGCTGCCCAGGGCAGTGGAGGAGTCACAGCCCTGGGAGTGTTCAAACCATGATAAAGTTTAGTGGGCACAGTGGGACTCATTTGAAGGTCAGACTTCACCATCTTGGAGGTCTTTTCCAACCTTAATGATTCTGTGATTCGTTCCCATTGGAAATAAGAGCAGTGAAATAACTTTGGTGACATGGATGTGAGTACTTCCTTTCCATACATCCCACGGTTTCTGCTCCAGGCAGAGCCCAGTAACCAGCAGGGCTCAGGGATGGTCCCCTCTGAAGCCACCTATCCTATCACCCAGGCCATTTCTGGGGCCCAGGTATCCCCTGTGTCTCTAAGAAAAGGGTTCTGTTTTGCCCAGAGAGGTTGCAGATGCTCCATCCCTAAAAAGTGTCCAAGGCCAAGCTGGAAGAGCAAAATCAGGACTATTTCCAGAGCAGTGGGGACTGGGGCTTGGGACCAAAGCAGGGAGTGAAGCTCTGACAGCCCATCTACCTCTGCAATTTCAAACAACTCTATTTTTTCTCTTCCTCCTTTTAAATTTGCCGTTTCCCTCTCGGTTCCTAACAAAGATATATCCTCTTAAAGACGAAGGGTAAACATTGCATTTGAAAAATGTCATAAAAATCCATTTGCCATTTTTCTCCCCCCCCCCTCTCCCCCCTAAAAAAAAAATCCCAAATTATTTGCATAGTGAAGCCCAGCCTGTCTTTCTCCTCCCCACGGGCAAGTTCTGACGCTTCAGAAACACAAAGAACAGAATACAAATCAGCTCCTGCTTCCATGACATGCCCATGATTTCAGCTGAGAGCAATTTACTTGAGATGTATTTCTTTGGCTGGGAATACACAGGACTAGTTCTCCTTATTGTCCTGGACATTTCACCCACTAAACCATTAGTTTCCTCTGAGAACAGAAATAAATAGCACAATTTGTTCTCACAGAAGGCTGGCTGCTTCTGAAATGTGAAGAAGCTCGTGGCAAATGGGCAGAATGTTGGGAATAAATAAGAAAAACAGGGCAGCAGAAATCAATCTTGCACCCTGACTTTTCTCATTCATTTAAATGGGAAATGGTGTTGGATTGTTGTTTGGGTTTTTTTCTGGGGCTCCCAGGAATCAAGACACAGCAAATTTGCAAGCTGAAGGAATAAATATGGGGAATCGTCTATGCAGATTTAAAATACAAACTTGAAAGAAAAATTTGAAGACACAAACAGCCAGCAATTTAAGGAAATTATATCAGCCAGGGGAGAAGAGATGTTTCCTGTAGCCTTTTAAACAATAAATTACTTTAAAGTTGTAAGTAAACCAATGAAAACATTAAATCTTCTCCTTTTTTTTTTTTTTCAGGCTACACTCAGACAGGGATTAAATAGCACATGTTGTAACCTGATTTTACAGAAAGGTTTTAGCTCAGTGCTACTTCATAAGCCTCTGGAAAACTCCATCTGCCAAAAGATTCACCTTTTCCAGGTACTATTTCACGCTCTTCCCTCACCTACAGCAGAGTGTTCCCTCTGCACTTCAATCTAAGTCTCTTCAGATGCTCAAGAGAGTTAACTGGAAATGATAAGTCATGACTTTGAGACGAGCCTCTCTTGATGCTCCTCGAATTATCAGGAAGATTCAGTGCAAGTGCAGGTGACAAACCCTCCCCAGCCACGTTTCACTGGGAATGTCCCCAAGCAAAAGCAGAGACGAGACCTTACTTGTGTCTTGTGTGAATTCTTCCCAGATTTTCAGGTGACACAGTGACCTGGACAGCTTTCCCCAGAAGAATTTCCAGTAATCATCCTTACTGGAACGGCACAAAGAGGAGTCGCCATCAACACTGCAACAACCAGAGAAAAGAGGAAGAATTAGGAAAAAACAAACCAAACCAAACCAACCAACCAACCAAATACCACCAAAAAAACCCAGCCTGCATTGGAAACACTCTTTTTGAAGTATTTCCAGGTTTTTGCTGATGTCAGGAGATGGCTCAGATGGCAACACACAGCTCTGGTGTCCAAAGGGAATGTCTTACCCAAAAGGGTCTTTCAATTCAGTTTTTTCCCATCCTTTTGGGCCAGAGAGGAAAAAAAAAACTTTCACAACCAAATGTGCCCAAAGAAGGTGCTGCTTCAGAACCACTTTATTTCAGTAACAAATGTCCACGAGGTTGTTGAATAATTTCTTATTTGTTCTCTTCAACATATGCTGTGATTTCACTTCCCAAACAGCATTTTCACTCCCAAGCTGACAAGCTGATTGATTGTCCTTGTTATCTGTCAGGGAGCTTCATCACTGCATTTTGAAAAGAACTTATAGGGCGAGATAAATTCAAAAGATGAAGTGGCTGAAATTAGAAACCTTCAGGCTCAAAACCAAATTCCCACCCTTCAACTTTTTCTCTAACTTTAAACCATTGTTCAGGTGCTGAAGTGCCATGACCTGGACGTTGCAGAGCAGAGCAAGGCCCAAATGACACGAAAAAGAACCAGTTTGAACTCTCAAAGCATTTCACACGCATTTTAAATGCCTTAGCAACTTCTCCTCCTTTTTTATATTCAAGCAGAGCTTAAATTTAGGTTCTTTCAGCATCAAAGAGGTGACTGGAAGTGCGGTTGAGTGCTGGTGAGAGGGAGTCCCCACCTGCCTGTGGAAATGGGAGCTGACATCTCATGTGCATGGGGGGATTAAGGAGCAGCAGGAGTCACAGCCTCCTTCACTTTGGATTCCCCCCGAGCAGGGACACATTTAGGAATTCAGTCCATAAACTTTCAGTTAATTTTGCTGTGCGTGCCTGGCACGAGCTCCATCAAACCTCCTGGCTGTGGGAATGGCACCAGCGGGGCAGAAGCCAACGTGCCCCCTGAGCCTGAGCAGGGAGAGCTGAGCTATTTCTGTGACAGTGATTGTCAAGGCAGAAGGAATGTCACCTCACAACTGCAGCCCCCTGAAGTGCATCGAGAGGCAGCCTGGTTCTAACAAACCTACAGGGGGAACACTGAGCATTTTCCTACCTCTGCATAGGAAGAAGTTGCCTTTGCAGAGTTTTGTAGATGTTAAAAGGTCGGCACAGGACGCCCAGTGGCATGTTAAAAGGTTGGCAGTGGACGCCCGGCTTCCATGACTCCTGGTCATGGTACCAGTACATGGGTGATCTGCTCAGCAGGTGTGAGGGCAGGGAGCAAAAAACAGCTTTGCAAGAGATTATTCACTTACAGTCAGAGACGTGGACAACAGCAGCTCAAGGAAACCCTCAGACAACTCTGGGAAAAGATGGCATGAAAATGATTGAGAACATTGCTTTTTTAAAAAGTGAATAAATTTACTTTTCAAGGTGCAGAAGGACACAGAATCAAATCAGCCTAAAAAATTATTTCATTTACCTCTCCACCAAACCTTCACACTGGTAAGAAAAGAGCCAAAGTAGCTCTGTGGTGGGATCCTGGCACAAGACATAAGAAATATGAGACTGGAGCACCTAGTGCAGGAGAAGGTTTGGTGGTGAGGGATTCAGGTTTGGTGAGTTTGTGAAACCACCCACAGAAGTGGCTTTATCAGCCATACTAAATTCCCCACAGAACTAGCAGGAAAGGTTGGTCTCACACTCAGCCTGGGGGTTGAACTGGGCTCTCCCTATCTCCCTCCAAATTCAGGGGTGCTGCTGTTCTGGGAACATTTGTTTCTGTGTTAGTACCAAAATGTTGCCAGGAGCATAATTAAAAATGGAACAGTTAAAATACCTCTGGCCAGTGCAATAGGAAATCGGGCTGTTCAAACACAGGGCAAGAACCCCTTTAATTTAAGAGCGTTTTTCTACCAAACAAAAAGCACCGAGGAGAGGACGGATCACACAAATGCAAGATGAACTAAACTTCACAACAGATTTCTCCCCACACGAACAAAATCTCTGTCCACACAGAATGTTTGCAGTGTTTTACATTAACTTAGAACACTCAGATCTAACGAACATGGCGAGCTCAAAAATAGGTGCCTGTAAACTTTAATCTCCTTTCTAGAGACGTGTTTTTATTAGGAGGCTGTGGTTTCCTAAGCTGTGCAGCCAGACAGGAATGGATTTTATTCAGGACTTTTATTCAGGAATGCATGCTGCCAAAAATAAGTTTAATTTAAATGTCAGCGAGGGAGAGGATTTCACCTGAGCAATATTCAAAGGTTAGGACAAATATGTCAGTGGAGATTCTTCATTAATGCCGCTACAATGGCTTTATAAACACCCACAACAGACACTCACCCAAAGCAACTCTAATAAATTGAAAACTCTGTTAGGAGGTGCTTATGAAATGCATTAAATTCCTCTGTGAGTTATTCAGCAAGGCAAGGGAATCTGTTGTTGGAGTGGAAAGACCACGAGGTTGTTGAAAACAGCTATTTTGAAAGCTCAGCCAACACTGTGATTTCAAAATAGCTGTTTTCAAAGCCTCCTGCTATAGTGAATTTCTGTCTTGATCATTAATTTTCATGCCTGAGAGTATTCTTGCATATTTTACTCTCACTTAGCATACCTGAGAACAATGAAAGCCAAAAAAAGGAAGGGATGCTTTGCAAGTTCACCCAAAGTGATTAATACCTCTTAACTTCACCGCAACAATAGTACACGTCCGACCTACACCACGGAAAGAAATGATGAGCAGACATGTAAATCTTCCCTAATTACCTCTCTTTGTAACATGGAAAAAAAAGGGGTGGCAACTTGAGGAGGAAGTAATCACTCAGTCAGTCACAGAGTAGTGGAAAGGTCAGGTTCTTACAGCCTAAACATCGTGGATTACAACAAACACAAAGCATTAAAATTCCAAATGGCTTCTTTTTGACAGAGGCTCCTAACGAGAATGGAAAAAAGAGAAAGCAATCTGTCCTCACCACAAAAACTGTAATGAGGATATTCTCCCCTTTAAAACTCTTCAGTGAGGGAAAATATGTTTCTGTGCCAGGACCAGGAAGGGCTCAACTCATGTTTGTGCATTACACAGTTCAAGAAATTCGTTCCTGATCAGTTGATTTGCCATTTCCCCATCCCAAAACAACTGGGCTGGACCATCTGGCCCGGCTTCCATGACTCCTGTCTCCCACGTGGCTGGTAAAAGGCACACCCAAACTCTCCAGTGGGCAAGGAGCAATTAGGAAAGAAGCAGGAACAATTGCAAACAAAAGCTAAGCAAGCCTGGCTAAACGAGGGGACTTTTTAACTCCACCATTAAAGCAGTGAAACCAGCAGAGGAACAAGGTGTTATTTTTTCCCCTGTAACACTCCAAAACCCAGGAGGCTCTTGGAAGAAGATCCCTGGAGCTCAGATCCATCTCTTCCCACACAGGCACCACTGAACTGGTTGATGCCCACCACCACCACTGCAGCCTCCTTACTCCTTCCAATCTGCCCCACTAATGACTTCCCGAGCCTCTGATGGCATTCCTGTACTTAACAACCCTTGTTAGAAATGCCTAATGATTTTAATTCCATGTGAAAAGCAGCATTTTCAATCTTCCCAGCGTTTCCATGCTAATGTACCTCAAATACACTCAGGAGTGCAGCTCCCCAGTGGGAAAGTGTCTCACTCTGCTCTTGGCTTCTCTGCTGCGCTGTTCAGCAAGGATTTAAAAGTTCGGTTTTCCATCAGAACAAGAAAACAGACTTTTTTTTTTTAATTATTTTTTTTAAAATATATCACTAACCATCGCTAGTTTTTCATAAGTGGCAGACAAAATAACCTGCACTGCCACAAGGTGATCACATCTTTAACCACACCACCACCACATAACAAGTTCTCCTTTCTATATTTAAAAACAATCGTGGCACGGTGGTGTTTTACTACGGCATTTCCTCCTTCCCTCTCTCTCCTACCACTCAAGCCCCACAGGAAGCAATCATTTCTATGCAAATGCTGCCTAATAGAAATATTACTTCTCCATAACCTGCCTTTTCATCGGGGAAACCGATCTGCTGGGTGTGTTTGGATACGGACGGAATCAAACCGCCGAGGCTTCCCAAGCAAAGCACCGAGCTGCAAAATTTATGGGATATTAATGGCCCTCTGCATCATTTCCATATTCATGGGTCGCCTCTGACTCGTGCACACTTTGTTTTGGAGGAGCAATAACAATCTCATTTACACAGCAAGTGACAGTGGGAGGGTTCAAACACCCTGAAGAGCCCACCAGCCACACACCTCCCCTGGAGTGTCAGCTCCTAAACCACTCAGAAAACACCTTTAAACCATGATGGCAGCTGGGAGGGAGACTCTGGGCAGGAACATTTAATTGCCAAGTGCTGCATATTCCCTGTTCTCGATGGAGAATGTGAAGGTTGTAGCCCCTTTCACAGCGAGCTACTTTGCACGTGGACTGCTTGTCCCCTCCCCCTCAGGGGTGACAAAAATGGCAGATGTGGGTAAGAACAAACAGGAATTATTAGCAGATGGGATTTCTGACACCTCCATCACCCTCCAAAGCTGCAAAGCTTGAGTAGGTACAGTTTGCTGAAGCAACCCACGTCCTCTGGGACCCGCTGGAGTCCAGCGGGTCTGGGCTCAAAGGTCCTCATCTAAAAAATGTTCATATTAAATTTAGAAGGGTGTTTTTTTTTTTTCTTTCTTTCTTTCTATCAAAGCCCTTGGTTGTACCTCACCCTAAATTGTGCATGTCTCTAATCTTTTCCATGGGGAGGCAAACGAAACCAAACACATTATTTCTGGTTGATGAAGCACTTCAGCCTCCTTCAACAGGCTCGTGATTCCACTAATAACACAGTCCTGACAAAAAGAAAGTAGGGGAAAAAAAAATAAATCAATGTACAGGTGTCATTATTGAGGAAATAAATATGAAAAAAAAAAAAAGCTTTTGTGCAAATCAAATAGAAATAAAGTGAAGCAACACACGAGTCAGCACTTTGGAGCCAACCTCCACCCAGTTGTGCTGTCTGGGACCCACAGGTGTCCCCAGGTTTTCACTCTTCCTGCCTTTACTGCTTTCTTTTGGGTTCAGCTTTATTCATTTTGGGGGTAGTAAGGCTTTTGCAGCTTTATGTGCTGAGTCAGCAAGTTTCGACCTGGATATGCCACTTTTCCAGCAGGTGCTGAAGCGGTTTTGGGAAGCTGCAGTTTTGGGAAGGGCTGGGATCGCTTCTTGGTGCTGCAGTTGGATTCAATCCCATATTCGGACTGGGAGGGATCGAGCCCTGATCCATTTGTGTCTGCAACGGCTGCAAGTGTTGCTTTTATAACCTTGTGGGAATTTAAAAACATTAGCCTAATTAAAACTGTTGTTGTGTTTGTTTTGCCAGGCTCTCCCTTTTATCTGCATCATAATGATTTTGCCTCATCAGTTCAAGAAGTGTCTGTGGGTGGAAACAGTGAGTGATAGATTCACATAATGAGGCTCTAAATGACTACAAAAGACTTTACATCGCTGTGAATCATCCATCTCCAGTGCTGCATTATTCAGAAATTAATGCAACCCTATAAATGAATAATGATTTAAATGTACTTTTAAAAATTGTTAATGCTCCAGCACTTTTCCCTTCTCCACAGAATCAGAAAATTGATTACGACTATGACTAGACCTATGTTCCTAATTTAACTTATGTAATGGGGATGTAGAAAAAACCTTGTGACAACAATGGAAATGAAAAGATTTCCAGGAGACTAGAAATGGGTTTCTAACCTTCAGAATTCCTTTGGCAAACTCAGTTGATTTCAGAGGGAATTAACACCACGTAAAGCCTCCTGAAAGGCTGGAGGGGTCTGAAGACAACTTAATTATTGCCAAAAAGATCCAAAATAGATCAGGATATATGTCAAATAACTAAGCAGAATATGAGCACAGACAATATTTTGCTTGTTATTTGGGTTTTCATGTTATGTGACTCTTTAAAAAAAAACCCAAACAAAACAACAGAGGGTGAACACAACCACAAACTTTATCACAGTGGTTTCTGTAAAAGGATCTGTTTCCCAGAGCAGCTGTGGCTGTCCCATCCCTGGAAGTGTCCAAGGCCAGGCTGGACGGGGCTTGGAGCAACCTGGGATAGTGGAAGTTGTCCCTGACCGTGGCAGAGGTTGGAAATGGATGGGCTTTAAGGTCCCTTCCAACCCAAACCATTCCATGTTTCCATGATTTCATTCTTCTATCTGGATTTTTATTTAGAAAATATTGGTATTTCTCTCAGTTTCAGACAACACTGATAGATTGAAAACTGGGGAAAGCAGGGAGTTCACATGGAGGCAAAAACCTGCAGAGAAGGGTGGTTTAAGTCTTCAGAAAGCAGGATAAAATCAAGTATTAGGTGACAACGATGGTTTCAGCACTTCTGAGATTCAAATACAGGGGCTGCCCCTCCCATCCACGTCCCGGAATCATGGAATGGCCTGGCTGGAAGGGGCCTTAAAGACAATCCAGCTCATGTCCAACCTCTCAGGCACCAGCAGCCCCAAGTCCCTGTTGTCCTCAGAGGATGCTGAGGTGCTGCAATACACATCAAGCTCCAAATTCTTCCCCTGTAGAGCTTATTCTATTAAAATCCCTAGAAATATCCTGCTTTTAGGAGGATGGGACCAAGATTAGAACTGGATCTATGCATTTTTACTGAACACTATCTGAACAACATCTCAGGCACTTCTTTAGGCACATGTTTTAAAATAGATATTATGTAAATTATTAAATGCTTTCCTGTTCAAGTCACACTGGAAATTTTTCAGAGGCAGCCCAAAGATGAGAAATTGTTCTCTTCACACTAAAGCAAGGGAAATGTAACAACTCTCTTCACCACAAGACTGTTGAACAAGGTTTTCTCTTGTGCAATGATAAAAGTATAATGGATACGTTATTTCGTGTTTCATTGAAACCAGACACTTAAAAGAATCTTCAGCCACAGAAGATGGCTCCAATAAAGTCATTTTCCACTAGGATTGTTTTATATTCTGCAGGTCCCTATTGAATTATTGTAAATTATTGATGCTATAAAGGACATGAACTCTGCTAAGGCTCCAGTCACAGATGTCCCCTTATTAAAACCTTGCAAAAATCACTACCACTCGAGCAGCAGAATTGAGTTTGCATCAAAGCCCAGTGAAAAATTGCCACCCACCTCTCAAACCGCTGCTCCTTCCAATTACCTGGGAGTTTGATAAACTTCCCACCGTGTACTTTCCTCACCACTTCGTCCTGCTGATAAACGGAGGGCTCAACACCTTCCCCACACGTGACCTCCTGGGCTGGAAAACAATAATGCCTGTCCCAATTCATCTTGGCCAGGGAAGGTTTACTGAAGGGCTGGGGGAATGATCTGATCCCTTGGGATGGGCCCACCTTGCCTGCAAGGAAAATTATCTCCAGGGGATAATCCACACTGGCAACTCTTCCAATTACAGAGAGATCTGGTCCTGCTTTGCGTCGTATTTAACACTGCAAGTGAGATTTTAACAATACTCAAGCACACAAATCACGACCAAACCTGTTACTTTTCTTCTTTTTTTTTCCTTTTCTAGTTTTTTACTCGATCAAACTGCCAATAAATATATTTATGTCTTCAACTCGATAGCTTGCATTGAGCCAAACAAAACTCCATGTCCAGCATTACATGTTTCTCTTTGAAGAAGAGAGACCAAAGTCTTCCATTTTTTTTATAGATTTAAAGAGATCTTTGACTCTGTTGAGATTTTTTCCCCTTTACAAGAAGAAAAATCTGGATTTCAGTGATAAATATCAGCCAACTACTGAAAAAAAGTCTCACCTTTATATTGGAGAGAAGCTTTGGTGTCTCCTCTCACAGCTGACTACACAGTTAAACCAACACCATCAAAATCAGGGTGTCTGAATTTAATCTAATTGATTAAATTTAAATTTGTTTCCAGCTTTTGTTTTTTCATCCCCAAATGCTTATTTGTCTATTTTTTATCAGCAGCAATTTCTGATTTCAGCACTCCCTTGAATGAATTCATTAATTAAGAAAAAAAAAAAAGCAAATTTCCACCAGTGTCTACAAACTGGGGTTTATTCCAAAACCAAAATGCAGATTGATTCTCTTGGCATTCAGCATCAAGGAACTGAGTAAAAGAATCCTAAACCACCTCACATCTCACAAGTGGTTTTGTTCTAAATAAACCCAATGCAGGGATTAAATCAGGGGATGTTCCACTTCATGCAATTAACTCTGATGAGCTGTACGTAAAACGTATAAAATCTGTCTCTCCTGTATTTTCAGAATATCTGGGAATGGGGCCATGATTTGTAAAAACTCACACAGGAAGAAACAAGAACAATAAGCCCCAAATCCAACTCCTTTGGTACCTCCTGGACAGACACACCCGTGGAATGTGACTGTCCTGATCTTCCATCTCACAAAGCTGCCAGCCTGAAAATAACTTTGTGTTGCTTGTTTTATAAGAATTCCAGGTCTTAAATCTTGAGATCTGATTTCCAAAAGTGCAGGAAACGCTTTATGTGAGCCTTGTACCGTTAAACAGGGATTGCCAGGATTCATAAATTATTCTCTTTGCCATGTTTAGGACTGACAAAGGTGCCAGCTTTTCAATTTAATTAGGGGAATTCTCTGTGAGAGACGTATTTTAGTCAAGTTCTGTTCTCCCACTTTCACCTCAGGTTTCATCCTTTACATCAACCAAAGAAATTCACTGCACTTGTTTTCTCGAAAATCATCTCAAGGAGATAAAACGAATTATTTAGTTTTACATATTTACACTTACCTTGAAAGGCGCCTTCAAATCCTTCTCTGGCTGGCTGGGAGATCCACTGCTTTGCCGAGCTTCCTAAAGGAACAATTTCCCAAAACAGGGCAGTTAAAGGACTTAAATCATCATCCTTCACCCTTCACCTCCAGCCCCCCAAAATTCTGCCCCTACATTTCACTCAAGGAAATCTATGGAAAGGCTGTTCAAAGCAGGGGCAGGGAATCCAGCAGGGAGGAACAAATAAATTAATTACATTGAGGTTCTAAAAGTTAAAAAATTCTATAGATCATTTCTGTTATCAATCACAGATTTTGAAGAGAAAAATATCTTTTCACTGGAAGGATTCAGGCATTAAACTTTCATTGCTCTTTCTTTCCATTTTAATTCAAGACCCTGAGACAGAAGTCACTGGATCTTTATGCAACAGCTTGCAAGTCTTAACTATGGATTTACTGCTATTGATTTGTAATACAGTAACCAAGGAGAAATACATCAAGTTGATTAAAATTACCCATTTTTATTGAATTTCTCTGTAATGAATTTTCCTCCAGCTGAACAAAAAGCACATTAATACAATCCAAACTCTCTTGGAGTGGAGAATCAGAAACAGCAGAATGGACAAATAACTTTGAACTTAACAAGCTCTGCCTGTTCTAATCTGAGCCATGATTGTAAAAATTGTACTCCCCAAATTATGGCAGATTTACAGGTTTGAATGGAGGTGTTGCTGTCACTGCAAAGCACATACACAATAAATTATGTTATTTTTAATATAATTAACTTTCTAGTTACGGTTACACCTTGAGAGTGTCTTTTAGTGAGTTATGAACATTCAGGACCTGGGATTTTTATGTGTGAAAAGTGTTGCTCAAGACTAGTTCTAGAATTACCAAAGCAAATCAGGAACTCCCCACAACTTTTTAACACTTGAAACAAACAAACAAAAATCATAAATAATAATAATAATAATATAGAATATGTACAAAGGTTGTAAAGAACACACAAAAATGCCATTCCTTTCCTTGTCTGTGTGAAATTAGGTATATTACTTTCATTCCTAAGTATTGGGCTTATCCCTGGCTTCCCTATTTCTTTGTTTTCATAAACTTTAAAGCTCTGAAGATTTTTTAACTGCTTGGGTAGTCTGAGTTTTATAAAACCTAGTGAGTGGTAAGTGACATGACATTTATAATGTGATGTATTGTATTCCCAAATGACACAGGCTTTGTTTTCACAGCTGGCAAACCCACAGAAATTTAATAGAAGGTTTTTCTCATCCCAGGTAACTGTTTATCTGGGTCATTAGGGAATTTTTTAGGACTATACATTTGGGTGACATTCTTTATTTGATGTTTACGTAATTCTTACTCTTCTATTTAGGCACAAATATTTCCCAAAGGTTTTTAAACTAATGGGTTTAGTAAAAATAAAAGCGATTCCCCATCCCAAAGCCTTGATCCAACTCCCAAAAACTTTGTTTTAGTCATAAAAATTTTCTTCCTCATGCTGTTATCCTTTTGGCACCTTTCCAGATTGCTCTATGATTGCTTCTTTTTATTCTCACAGTCCTGTGATTTATCTTGAAGAACATATTCTTTATTTCTTTTTTTTTTTTTGTCTTTATTTTATGGTATTAGGCTTTATCAAGCTCCTGACTCTGTCTCTGTGCTTTTTCCCCATCAAAATGTAGCAGTAAAAGATGCAAAGAAAAAAACCCGAAGTGCTTCAATTTTCTAAAGCCAGGGGGTTAGTTAAAAGAGAAGCCAGGTTTTGAACAATTTTGTCCTAATAACTATTGATCCTACCGGGGAATTTCTGCAGCGAGTAGCGTGGAACTGCCAAAATATTCAGCAGAAAGGGATTAGAGGTGTATGTAGAGATAAAATAATCTTCAGATAAATCAGTTAAACAGTCAATCAAGCACAAGACACAAATCCATAGGAATCCTGGCTTCATTAGTTTCACTGCTCACAGAACTACTTGGATTTTTTTAATGGTGCTCTAATCCTGTTAGATTTCAGAGGCAAAGCGGTTACGAGCCTGAGCCTGAATCTATTCCTTCTTATGCATCATTAAACAACTCTGGAGTGAATTAATTACATCTGATCAACCCACTGAAGGCAATGAGGCCACGCAAGGTGCAAGTTGGGGACTGCAAAACATTTATTACTGGTGACAGGGCACCAGAAAGAGAACTCTGCGACTTTCAGATCCAAGTGTGAGCTGGAGATCTAAGTAGGAGTTAGCAGGGCTGGTTTTAGTGAAATGGCTCTCTTAATCTTACAGAGCTGCTGCATTTGAAGTGGAAGAAAAATGGAATGCTGAATGCCATGACATCATTTTCGATTTTACAGAGCGGCTCTTGAGCCTGATACTACAATTTCACTGGGCTGCCTCAGGCTTTACCACTGCCCTCAATTCCTGCAGGACTACAAAAGAGCACACTGGGAGCCCCAAACCCTTCTGGATGATGAACCCAAGAAGCTGCTCATGAACAGCAGAGGCCCTGATGACCTTTGCTAATCCAGAGCCTCTTCAGCCACGTCCAGTCTGGCACCACATCCCCAGCAGGAACTTGGTGCCTCTCGCTCCCAGGACCAAAACCTCACAGACAGAACAGCAACTCCCTGGCAGTGCAAAGGAGAGAAAAGCCATGGATGCCACGGAAAAGCCATGGAATTTTCAGGGTTGCACAGTTTTGGGGAGCTTCCCCATTGTCACCAAGAGGACAATCTCTCCAGGCTGATGTAAGACTTTGCACTGTTGAGATGGCCCTTCCCTCCAGTGGGAGCTGGACCGCGCAGGAATTATGGCAGATCATCCACCTGTTTTATCCAGAAACTGCTCCTGTAGGAGCAGGGCTGGGCTCAAAGCTGGGTTTAGCCACCCAGCCACAAGATATGAGCCCTAGGGGACAACTCAAGTGGAATTTCACACAGGTCCTTGAGGCTTTCTGCACCCACCTCTCTCTTGAAGACAAACTTCCCTCTCCTCCTCTGAGCCAGAATCCATCAGGGCTTCTGTTCTTCACCCCAGGATTTAAGTCCCCCTGACTCCACCTCTGCACACACAGTGTTCTTGGAAAACCATGACTGTTTCCTGCTCAGCACAGCAAATCTGGAATCCTCCCATCTCTCCAGAGCCAAGGACTAGCAAGGAGTGCCCACAGACCACACGTGGCTGCTCCAACCACCTCATGGCCTCCTGGGCTGGCTCTTCTGGATTAATCTGATCCTCATTCTCCTGTCAATTCATGACAGGTGTAACCGGGGCTTTCTGCTGCCAGGATGGCAATAACCACCCCCCCACCTGAGTGATGTCACCTGTCCAGTACAAACCCTCCCCAAACCTGCCCACACACATCAGTTAAAACGCTGAGACCTTGACACCACCACAAGCTCTCGACAGACAGATCTGAAGCTTCTCACTTTGGCCAATTAAAATTATTCTTCCTCCCTGCCTCTGTTTATTTGTGAGCCCTGGGTTATTGTGCCACCAGGATTGTTTTCTCCCAGCTCTTAACCCCTTCAGATACTGGCAGATAAAAAAAGTCTTATTCCTTTTCACTTCTCACTAAGCAAAACCATAAATTAGGTTCTTTCTTCTCTCTATCACCCTGTCATTTTTCAGTCAGCTTCCATTTGAATTCACATTTATTTGCATAAATAAACTGTATTTAAGTGAAATTTAGCTAATGGCCTGAACTATATTTTGCATTAACACCATAAGTGCACACCTGCACAAAATCTACATTATGTGGCCCTAAACCAGTGACATCTCTATTTTATAATACTTTAGAGCTAACAATCCAATTCTCTTTTCTGTCAAGACTAGAAAGTGGATAAGAAAAATTATGATAAAGCAATTTTCTGGGGGTTTACTGACCTCCATTCCAGGAGATATTTCAGTGTCATTGATGTTAGCAGAGTTCACACAGCAATTCTTCTGCCCAGCTCTCCTTACCCACCCACGAGGTGGATTCAGCCCCGTGCTGTCCACCAGGCTCTCCACAATTTGGGACTGCTCAGTTCCCAGATACACTTCAATATAACAATATTCTGTGCAATACAAAACATTCTGGTTTTAGCAAGTCTCTGTGTTATTATCCATGACCCAGTGAGAGATAGGGCACTCACAAACCACTCCTTCCATTCATCCCATCCCAATTTACACAGGAAGTCCACCTAATATTTGAATATTTGCTCTGTATTTTGCCAAACCTTTTTAAAAATACTGATATTGACAACATTTTTCCCAGCAGTTAGAAAACATCTATGAAAAAGGTTAATTAAGGAAAAAAAAAGTGCTACAGAATTAACAGATCCTTTTCCTTTCTTCCTCCCCATCCTCTGTTTTAATAAATGGAAAGAAATTCAACTAGTGGAGCTAGTTAACCATATTTAGCAAAGGTACCTAAAGTAGATTTTAATGGTTTCAGTATTCCTAAGATATCTCTTATGAAAAACATGGAGCTAAAAGAATCATCAGCCTGTGGTGCAGGTTTTTGTAGGTTGACTTTTCAAGAAGGTGTCACTACAAATCATCTTTGTCGTGATGGATTATGAAAACCTTTGGAATTCTGCTCAGGAGGGCACTTCACATCCCATCCCCGGGCAGCAGCTCCGTAAAACACTCCCAGACCTCCCGAATTCTCACGTTCGCTTCGCATTTCGAATTTTAATTTTCTGCATTTGGGAATTTTAATAATTTGGGGGAATTTATGTTAGCTTTATGCACCTCTGGAATTCTCGTGGGAAGGATTAGGATCACTCCATTGTTCAACATGTTAACCCAGAAAGAATCAGATATTTGTGGGTGCTTTAAGACCACCCTGTGCATCCCCAGCTCCGAGCTGGAGAGGAGGTGAATTTGTTCGACTGAAAAAAACCACCCAAACCCACCTTATTATTTCCCATACATGAGCAGTTTTGTTGTGAAGGTGGGACAGGTGGAATAAAAAGAGCTTTCCTCGTCTCGCAGAGGTTGGAATGCAGAGATCCTGGGATTAATAAATGGCAGATCCTTTATAAACATCAGAGTCCCGGATAAGAAAGCTGTCCTTCCAATCTGGGCTCATCAGGGGGAGTGACAGGACATCCACACTGCTTCAAGCTGCAACTCCAATTACTCAAAGGCTTTTTCACCTCTTCAAATGTCAGGCACTACGAACAATCCCACGGGTGTCATTAGTCCTCCTCCCTTTTATAAAATTAAGGATAACGCAGGCCTAGAGCTGAGATAAATCATCCATCAAACAGATTATCTCCTCAGCATGTCCCAAAGTTTGTGCCAAGAATTTTTAAACTACTGAATAATCAGTCAGTCCTTGATACTGACTGACACCAAATACTGAAAATAAAGTTATTTCTGGGCCACTGATTCCAACTGTTTGATTTTAACTTGAACTCTTAATGCAAATACAACTATAAATCAACCGGCACGTGTTGACAGAGGTTTCGCTCACTGTCACGTGAAGGTTAAATGTTGGCACATCTGAAACCTCATAAATGCCAGAATTGAAAAAAGAAAACAAATCAAATATTGTGACTTTTTAACTAGAACCAGATAAAACTACAAGTGGCTGGGGGCAAAAAAAAGAGATGTGTTTAGAACTAAGTTACCTAATCCTCAAAACTAAGAAGCTGTGGCTGCTCCATCCCTGGAAGTGTCCAAGGCCAGGTTGGAGCAACCTGGGCTAATGGAAGGTGTCTCTGCCCATGGCAGGGGGTGGGATGAGATGGTCTTCAAGATCCCTCCCAACCCAAACCATTTGGTGATTCTATGCAACTCTGCTCTTGTGTTCTTGTAACTTTTACTTAAAATATATATATAACATTACTGACTTCCCTGGAAATTCCTCGCTTCCACATTTAGATAAACATGAAATGATAGAGAAAAACAGAAGTAAAAATACGACTGTCACGTGATTTCGCTGAAATGATCTTCACTGAGTGTTGCCCTGGGGTAAAGTATTCAGACTTTTCCCTGAAACAGAGCAAATTGGATGCTTTTTCCTTAGGCTAGAAGTTTTATTTATGGATGAGGGTGAAAAAAAAAAATTTAACTGGTCTCCTGTGGTTACTGTGAATGTGCTCACAGGGACTCCTCTGTCCAAAAAAAAAAAAGAGCAGCATTTTTAGTTAATCTTGTATAAAAGGCCTAGAGGTACCTTGTTGTAGATGTCCAAAGAGGTGTTAATGACAAGGCACTTCAGTATTTCCTCAGGAAATCAATCCTTTCAAAGCAGAAACTGTGATATTTTTTTTCTGCCAAAATTAATGAATTTGCTGCTGCAGAGGTCAGGGTGTCATTTGCAGTGAGTTTTGCAGGCTGGAAAAGAAATCATTTCTCAGGACTCTTCCACACTGAACTGGAGCATTGGGCCAGCGTGAATATTAATAGATGTGATCGAGAGGATAGACTGGAATAGAAGGGACTGATGCCTGCAGTGAAGGAAACAGCTTGAACTGAAAAAAAAAAAAAGAAAAAAAAAAGACATTATTTGTTTGCTGTAACAAGAATAGTGAAACAAAGCCCGTTGAGTCCCCTGAGTGGTGTTTTTAATGTGACTCCCTCAGAAAGGTGAAGGAATTATGAACCAGCTCATTTTCCCAGCTCATTTCCAGTGTTGTCCTCTCTCTCTCTCTCAGCTCAAAACAACCCCAAGAAACCCTCCAGGTCCCTTCTTGCTCCCAGATCTCATTTCCACCATCGCTCTGCTGGTCCAGCATGGGAGGGGCTGTCACTTGTGGTATGAACTGGCCCATGCTGGAGGCTGAGGAAACCACCTCCTGCCCCAGCCTGCAAATCCACGTGCTTTAGTTACATCCTGGAATTATCCACGCTGTAAATCCCACTGGCTTCATCCTGGAATTACCTGTTGTGTGATGAAAGAGAACCCAAAACATCCATCGAGCGAGTGCACCGTGATTTTGGTAGCTGAGATCTGCAGATCATCCTCTGTAATTGTTATTAAGATAAAAGGCCTAACTAACATGATTCCCAGGCAGTGGCTACTGTAACTTGGATTTTAAACATTCCTCCGTTTTAAAGTGTTCTTCAAACTTTCTGTAAATAAGGAAGTTCCCCTTTTTCCCTAGGCATCTTTTCCCAAGCTTTCACAGCTCTAATTATTATGAGCAATATCTTCATGGTCTCCTGCTACATCGCTCAGAAAACACAACCAAAAAGAAAAAAAAAAAAAAACCACAGATCTATTTTGAAAGTTTCTTTGAACTTCCTAAGTCGATGATTTCTTATATAACTGCAATAAAAACCTCTGGGAGAGAACCTATTATGGGGACTGTGTCAGCAATTCTAGCTTATTACAGATGGCTTGCTCCCCTTTCCACATAACTATTTAATGAATTTAAACTAAGGATTGTATAATTTCAGAGCCAAAAGCAGCCAGGGCTTTTACTGGGAGGTTTTTAATCTGAGATTACAGGCTAATTTAAGAAAGGGATTTGATGAAGCAGGTAATTTTTCAGTGCCTGACTTCAGCTCTTTCAGCAGAACCTCGGCTCCAACATCGTCTTCCAGCAGCAGAGATGCCTTGTCCCACTGCCATCCAGGGAGGCAAAGAGCTAAATGCTCCATGCTTCCATATTTTCAGGTGGTTGGGAGGAATTTTGACTGTTAATGACCACGAGAACCTCCAGCAGCAGCTCTCAGATGGCAGCACGTTGCCTAATTCAGGCATATTAGCTATTAGATTTCAACAGCTGAGTGTGTCCTTATTGCTGTTTTTAATTTCTTATCCATTTTCCAGCCAATTATCCTCACATTTTAAAAACAGGGTTGTGGGAAGTGTTCTCTGTCCTCCCCTCACTCTGTTATAAAGCAATTGTTAGTGCTCCCTGTTAGAACAGCAGTTCCCAATAAAACTATTTATATCTTTATGGTGTGTCTATTTACTGGTGAAAGTTTAACTGTACTAAGAACTGCAAACAGGACAAAAACAAAACAAAACATTTGTCTCTCTCCATCCCTGAACCACAAGCCCAAACTATTTCCCACAGAAATTTTCTTTCTAGGGTAACAAAAAAAAAAAAAAAAAGAAGCTGATGAAAGGAACAGAAAGTGAGGACAGAATGAGTGCAAAAATATTGTATTGACATAATTCCTTACTCACATTACAAACCACCACAGGCTTTAGTGTCAGGAAGAGAACAATGAGGTCATTTTACAACGTGAATTACAACCCTCTGCCTTTCAGATCAAATTTGATAACAAATAAGAGCACAAAAGACAAAGTTTTCAAGGTCTAATGCAACGTTTAGATTCTTTCTCAGCGTGACTTTTGCAGGACATTGTTTCTGCACAAAGGTTTCAGACAAATCGTTAAAGATTCAATATTTGGTACAAAGCATAAATTCACTAATGGTTAAAGACACAGGAAATCTTGTGTGCTTAGGGTGACCTTACACTTTCATGACTTGCATTTTTTCCCCTCACGATTATGACATTTGTGGACCCGAAGGAACATACCAGAAGTTCCAGTCAGGAAGATTTTGGTTCATACCCTACACTGGCATTATCCACACCACAAACCCTTCCCTGACTTCAGTTCATCTTCTGGAGGAGGCACCACCCAGGGTAAGGCTGAGCTACAGGAGCTGGGGATGGTTCTGCCACCCCCCACTCCAGCTCTTCTACATATTACAGAAGCCCTTGTTCCTGTTTTAATCACTTTGATTAATTCTATCTTGTGTTTTGGTGGGAAGCCAGAGTGCACTCCACTATTAAAAAAAAAAAAAAAAGAAACCAAATTATTGTGTTTTTCCATCAAAAAAAATTATGAAAACTCGATGTCAAAAGGAGGAATTGCTCGATATCTACTTTCTTTTCTAAGCTGGTTTTACCAGCTTAGGTTTATACAAGATATCTAAGGCACAAGTCCTTAAAATTTCGCCATCACCCATAAAAAACCCAGCCTGCCTGTGGTGATTTTTAAAGTGGCAAAGAAACAAAGTTATTTCTTACTGTCTGGTGTCTTCCATGTGCCCCCAAACACCACTAATTATCCAGCAGAAACAAACACCTGACATCATCCTAACCCTAATTCTTACTTTAACTATTGCCTTTTTGCAACTTAAGTGCTAGAACTTGCCTTCAGGTAAGGTGAGGTAAAGTTATTAATGCATAATTCAAGAAAGAATGCTCTGACACCCCTAAAAGTAGTATTGTTTGTTTGTTTTTTCATTTCTAGGCTAAGTTATGCAGCAGCATCAGAAACAACGTGGCCAAATTCTAACATTATTGCAAGCAGATAACTAAGAGTAAACAAATAAATCCGTAAACATTTACATTTTCATTCCTTACATCCCAAACGCTGCGATAACAGCCAGACAAAAAGCACAGGAGAGATTTCTTCAGCCTCAGCATCATGAGCTGCAAATATTGCCGCAGTAAGTCAACAAGCAGAGTTTTCTACTGCTAAATACGTAATTAAAACCATCACATTCACCTAGGAAAACCTGCACTGATTTGGAGCAGAACATCTTGTTCTGAATCAGCACTTCAGAATCCAAGCAGAAGCCCCATGTCACCAGAAACTCAAGAACTGGGTTCCTCTGGTTTTTATTACTCCACAGTCCCTCCACAGTGGAAAAATAGATTACCTTGATCTAAAAGAGAGCACGCTTATTTGCATAAGAGTAGCCCTGGAAAAAGAAAGAAAAAAAGCAAAAAAGAAAAGAAAAAAAAAAAAAAAAAAAAAAAAAAAAAAAAAAAAAAAAAAAAAAAAAAAAAAAAAAGAAAAAAAGGCACCTAAGGACTATCAGGTAGAGGATGAAACAGAAAATTAAACTAACACAGTTTTCTGGCAGTTTTTCAGCAATATTGTGACCTACTTTCCAGCATTTTTTCCCAAAGCTGGTGTAACTCCATCTAGTAATCCCTAAACTAGAACTGAAAAAAAAAACACACATGGCTTAAACTGCACAATTCCTTTTGGAAGATCCTCAAATGCCAAGTAAGTCTCTATGACACTTCATATTTTTCCTAGTTAACTAGGACATCACAGGGGCTTAATCCAGCTCTGTAATCAGAACACCAGTGGGTGGCAGACTCATTACTAAGAGGATACTCTTAGGTCTGGCTTTTTTCCCCTCTTCATGGTATCTTTTACACCCTTTGTTAGTCGGTACCTCAGAATTAAACCCAACAAATCTCCTTTGGATTTTATACTAAAATGAGGGCTTTACTTGGCAAACACACGATAAGACATGCCTGTACGAGAAAATTAGGGAAGGAAAATAAAGTTTATGTAAAGTGTCACTGATGAGCTTTATAAAGGGCTTCTCCCATTCCAACTGGTTTTCTCCTGTCTCTAAAATCCCTGTTCAGACACACAGACTTGCACTGTATTACAACGTGACATAATTTCATTGATTTCACAGCAGTGGTAAAATTCAGGCACATATTAGAGTGGGAGATAGAGAGATAAACTGCCTTACTTATTGAATGTTTGGTGTGATAATTAGTGCTGAAAAGATCCCAGGGAAAGCCGTGTCAGCAAGCATCTATCATTTCTCCAGGAATATGCCTATGTTGGAAATTGGGATGATATGGTTCTTAACCTGTATCTGCATCATTGCAACCATTAATCTTCTCCATGTAAAGTGGCAGCTGAGTGCCCAGTTCTAGTGTTGCTTTCTCAATATTAAAAATAAGGCTGCAAACACTATTTCTGTACCTGGTCCTTGCCAGCCTGGGCTGAGCTGCTTCTCCACAACCTCTGCTGGGATAACTCTTCAGTTTCTCTCTCCCTGCTGTGAAATCCTTCAGTTATTTCCCCACCTTGTGTCTGATTCTGCTCCTTCATCTTCATCTCTTGAGCTACTTCTGCCTCTTTTTGTCTTCTCCCACTGCTCTCGGTCCCAGTGAGGCCTCACCTGGACTTCTGTGTTCAGTTCTGGTCTCCAAGGTTCAAGAAAGGCAAGGAGCTACTGGAGAGGGTCCAGTGGAGGCCACAAAGATGATGAGGGATCTGGAGTATTTCTCTGAGGAGAGCTGGGCCTGGTTAGTCTGGAGAAGAGGAGACTGAGAGGGAATGTCATCAATCCACACAAATATCTCCGAATGGGTGTCAGGAGGATGGTGCCAAATTTTTCAGTGGTGTCCAGCAACAGGATGAAGAGCAATGGCCATAAAATAAAACACAAGAAGTTCTACCTCAACATGAGGAAGAATTTCTTTCCATGAGGGTGGCAGAGCACTGGAACAGCTGCCCAGGGAGGGTGTGGAATCTCCCTCTCTGGAGATATCCCAAATTTACCTGGGTGTGTTTCTGTGTCACCTGCTCTCTGTGACCATGCCCTGGCAGGGGGGTTGGACTGGGTGATCTCCAGAGGTCCTGAATTACTCCAGGATTGTGATTCTCCCCAGTGCCCAGCCATGAGGATGCTGCATGACCACCATCCCTTCCATGGCCACTTCCTTCCCATCATGAAACCAGAGCTGTGCTTGGGAAAGGGATCCTCCCACTGATGGAAATGAGGGAGATGGAAGAAAAAGAATCCTGCTGAAAAGGAATCCAAGAACATCATCTGTGTGCAAAGACTCCTGAAAATACATCAAGGGGTTCCCTTGATACACATTCAGACACAGATTGTTGTTTACCTCTCTGAGAGATGAAGCTGATTATTCATCATCAGCATCTCATCAGTAACAGAAGTCTCAGTTTCCCCCCTCACACCATGCAAATGATATTCTGATCATATCAACATATTTTATTATTATTGTGACATCAAACCATCCTCCCCAGGTACATTGTAAACACCTCTGTTTCCTTCCACTGAAACAGCTCTCACTGGGTGGCCTCTTCACAAAATAATGAAGAATTAAGGTGTTCACAGAGATTGGTGCTAAAAAAAAAAAAAAACAACAACTCATCCATCCAAGGACTAGAACAAAACAGCATCTCTGCACACCTGTAATAAAATCTGCATGGCTGTTTTGATAGCACTGAGTCCCTAATCAAATAAAAGGGAGCTCACCTCATTAAACAGAAGCATCCTGAGAGGCAGGGATAGAACAGACTCACCCTCCCTTCCACCCTCCCAGGCAGAACTTTACACAGTACCAAAACCACAAGTTCAGGCTGTCCAATATTAAACTTAAAAGGATCTGCGAGCCTAAGAAGCTCCTTCAAAGTTCTGACAAAAATCAATAACTTGTGGAATTTAGCAGAGTGAGGGAATCCTTCCCATACTAATGACAAGGGGAGCTTCATACCAGAACTTGTGGCTTGGTAAAGGCACCGAGATCCCAGCTTAAACCATTCCTTGGCACTGATCCAGGGTCTCCAAGACCTGGATGAGTCTCGAGTAACAGAGTTGTGAGGATGCAAGTCTATAAACAAGGGAGGGGGGTTTTAGGACAGGGGGCTCTGAAGCTTAAAAATGGTTTTGAGAAGCTCATTAAGGAGCTAAAATCCATAAATCTCTGGAGTGCAGCGAGAACAGAACTTCAGGCAGGTACTGCTGCCCCAAAGAACACACCTGCCTCTTCTGATAACCCTCAAAGCAGAGATTCCAACCGCTCCCTGTCCTGAGCTGTCTCAGCAATTAACCTAATTGAGCTTAAATTTCAAGACACTGCTCTGTATTAAATTAGCTGTGCTGTTGCATCTGCCAGGGGGATGTTTCTCCACTCTGACAACCTCCAGTGAAGCAGCATCTTTAACCTCTGTCAGTAAAACATTCTGGAGTCTTCCCCCTACCCCGGGTTTAGAAGCCTTTCTTCCTGATCTCCACCCAAAATGCTTTTTTTCTTCTGGAAACCTGTTCACCCTAATGCCTAATTTTTAATAAATCTGACAGCTGTCCTGCAACTTTCTCAAGATGTGGCAGCCCTTGGAATGTGCATTCAGCACCTTCTGGCCACTCAGACCTGTGCACTGCTCCCTCCCACATGAGCGTACACGTGAGTTCACATGCACACACACAGCCCGGAGACTAAAAACGAAAGGAATTTTGTTTATGGAGCACATCCTTGCGTTCAGTTTCATAAAAAAAATACTTCATTTTTGCCCTGCCAGGTCATTTGAAAAGCTCAAACATGATCAAGTCCAACGACAGTAACAATACAGTCCACGAGACTGGAGAAAGCCAAACTCATTAAATGCTCAATTCTGTCACTTATAAGCTCCACAAAAGGTACAGAGAATTCCTGGGAATTTTTCTATTTGGACAGGAACATCAACCAGCTGATCTACTATAAATTTTTCCCCCCATAAAACCTGTGATTTTTTTTTTTTTTAATTACAGGTTTATATCCAAATGCAAATTCGTTATTACGCCACCTGTCATCCTAACAACAAAAGCAAATAAATAAAGGTGGATCTTTTAGACCATAGCTCTGTAAACTGCAGACTTTGAAAATGCTATCCATCTATCAAGTAATAAAAACTTCTTCCTTCTACAGCTATTTAGATTTTCTGGGAATGACAGATATTGGTAATTGAGTAAAGCTGCTAAAAAACAAAATGAGGAGTTGGTTTTGATTGATAGGAAGGACCTTTCACTGCCCAGTTATCTGAATCCTGAGTGGATATATGACAATACATCACCCAGTGCCATAAATAACATCCATTAAAGCAGAACTAAGTCTTCAGTCCAGTTTTTCACTTGCTAAACCTGTTTATTCCATTCTTTGTTTCCTTCCTTAAGCAGCTTCCAGTCCAGGAAAGTTCATTATGCCCTGCCCTGTGATTACTCTGAGTTTCCTCAATGGTCATTTCAGCTTTTTAAACCCCAAAATAAATTAGCTGTATCACTTCTCAGTTATCTGTTATTTTGCTGACACCTTGGAGGAAAGAAAATTTTCCTTTTGGGATCACTGCAATTTATCCTTAGAATGTATCACACTCATTATTAACCTATTGTTATTTTTCAGCTAATTTACTAATTAATGGTAAGGTCCATTGGTTCACAACTCCTGAGCTCAACTATGTATTTTAAAGATACAGAAAACTTCATTTTCCCTCTAGTTGTCCAGATTTTAACAATAAGGCAGTTCAGAAAATTAATTCTTTAATTTTTTCTGAGAAGCTTTGTGAAGGGGCTGCCTCCATGTCAGGGGATACACTTCAACAATGCCACCAGTTGTCATCTACGGTTTCAATCTACTGAATCCCTTGGTGTGCCAACAGCTCAGAGCACAGGCAGAAATTTCCTAGGAAGAAATATGACTCCTACAAAATGATGCAGAGTAGATTATCTGTGTCTTTGATCAATATTTTCAACGCATGTGGAGCATTGAAACATGGTGTTTACTGCATTATCCCTTGCGGGGCATAATTATATTGTATATACGTGAAAGCAATTTAATTTGTTTGCATCGAGAGATACACTTGTGTAATATTCAAAATAATAACAATGTGCACAACGATGCAGAGAGGATTTAATTTTTTTTTTTGTTACCTATTCTGTACTAAATAACACATCCTCTTATTGTTTTTGTACGTTATCTGGATTCAGCAACTAAAATCCAAAGTGAGCTCCAGCAGAAGTGAGAGATGGTTTGATTAAACCCCACGTTACTGAGCTCTTCCTCTGGACTCTGTCCTGTTCCTCTGGAACCTCTTCGTTTCAGTGGAGTTAAATAAATCAAATGTGTGATAAATTCAGTGGATGTCTCTCCCAATCCTCAGGATTTGAGCTCATCCTGACCTGAAGGGGCAGGTTTGCAGGGAGGATGGACTGCACCTGATTACCTTGGCACTGAAACAGGATTCGCTGCCTCTGTGGCTGTTTTATAGAGAGAGACGTAGATACCTTATACCTTTGGTAAGATTTGGGTCCATTTGGGGAAAGGAAATCAAACACCAGCACGATCCACTTTTTTCACTCCTTGCCCTCGTGGAAGAACTCTCTGGTTCTGAGTGTCAGATCTGCAGCAAAGAGGCAACACCAAAACACAAACTGTTAAAAAAACAGAATCACAGAGCGTTCTTGAGTGGGAAGGGACTCACAAGGATCATCAGTTCCAACTCCTGGCCCTGCACAGGACACCCCAAAATCCCACCACGTGCCTGAGAGGATCCTCCAAACCCTCCTGCAGCTCTGGCAGCCTTGGGGCTGTGCCCACTGCCCTGGGGAGCCTGTTCAGTGCCAACCACCCTCTGGGTGAAGAACCTTCCCCTGAGATCCAACTTGACCCTCCCCTAATGGATGCCTTATATGGAATTAGAACTAATTTATCCGGGTTTTTTAATGTTCTTCCTGTAGACTTTGCTATTAAAGCCCAGAGAATGAACATGTTCTGTGTTTGTTCATATAACTGTCAAACAATAAAGAATTCAGTGCCCAACTCCCCTCCTTTTCCCTTCTCCACACCCTCATCCCTCTCCACCAGTGCACACCAACCACGTGCCTTTCCTGCAGGACAGTCACTGCATCCATCCCCTCTTCCCACTCCTGGAGTCAGGTACAGAAAAGTAGGGAATAAAAACAGCCACTATCTTCGTGGAATTTTCATAACAGAGCTCTACCATGACTAAGTGATCGGTTTTGACGCGCCATGCAAATCTGAAGTTAAAAATATCGTTTTCCCTCAAAGTTAATTATGAATCATTAGAAAGACTGAAATAAAAATCTCCTACCACGTTCCTTTCAGCTTTTTTTTTTGTTTTTTTTTTTTTTTCCCCTAAGCAAATATGGAAAATGTAAATCACTTCAGAGGACTGTTACAAGGTAGCAGACACTTGGTAACTTTGGGGTTTATTTAAACTGATCTAGCGTCTCTCAATCATGTGATTTTGTTGTTGCATCTGCAAGCACTACAACAGCTGCAAATTACCTTAGAGATAGAAATACCTTCTGCTGAAGCGTGTTAAAGTGAACAGGTACAGGAATAGACACACATTCATGAGTGTGATTGAAATTTTGATCCTTATGTTGAAAAAGTGCTGATCATGCAACAAACCAAAGCAGAAACAGGAATTTGAGTATTTCTTCTCACAAAGTAGCCCTTGGTAAATTTAAATTTGACGGTTTTCAACCTCGCCTTGGGCTGGAGAAACGAATTGTCAATAATGCTGAAGCTGCAGAAATTCCATTATTTATTTTAATTTCACGTCTTCTAGAATCCACAGAGAGCTATTTTTCTCCTCTTCTCACTTTTAAATCACTCCAGAAAGAATGGGGTGTTTCAACAGAACCAGAGGTCGGTTTGTTGGTGAATTTTTAAAGATAAAGCACAAGGAGGCAGAAATAGCAACACATTCTTCCCTCTCTTTTCTTAGCACTGCACCTCAACTGAGATCCCTGAGGAATCCCCCTGCCCTCAGCCACCCCCCCAACTAATGCTTGAACATTTAAGTTAAATTTCGCTGCGGATGGAGAAGAGGGAATTGAGAGGACAAAAAGGGAAGAAAGAAAGGGGAAGAAAAGTCAAAGGTATTGAAACTTGCAGGAAGATACCAAAGGCAGGAGAGGGAGATGGATCCGTGTCTCTCAACACACAGCGTGACACCTGCGACCTGTGACTTTCTCTGCCCCAAATATCAGACAGGCTGAGACTTGAGGAATTTAAAGTTAGTAGAAACAGGTAAATAATTCATGAGCATGTCCACAGGTACAGGAGAAAGAAGAAAGTAAGAGTGGCAAAGGGTCCCCCCAAGCCCAGCTGAGAGAGCACGGTGGGAGTGCTGGGCACTGATCCCAAAGGATTTCTGGCAGAGGGCAATGGGGTCATGGATGGGACAGTTCACACACAGAAACAAACCCACTGTGTAAAGGAGGGATTTACAGCAAGACACCACTTCTTCCCTGTAATTATGGCCAAAAAAATACCACTACCTGCTTGTGTTTATTTATGGCAAAAGACACCCCACTTGCCTATATTTACATGATAAAAAGGCAGTATTTGCATGAAATGTCTACAAACCTCCACCTTCACAGAGTAAAGCGGGCTGGGGGTGCTGGGCAAGGCTGAAACACATTCTCACTCTGCTCCCTGCACTGTGCCAGAGCACAGGGGCTGCTCTGGAATCGGCTCCCACCCAAAATCCCTGGAGGTCGTGACTTCTGAGAGGGGGGAGACGTCACAGGGCCCCCTGCCCCGCTGGGTATGGCTGGTGTGGGGACTGGCAGCCTCTTCCCTGCCTCCCCTTCCAGCATTAGGGAGGCACAGCAAGGCTTCCAAAGCGCTGTTCCAAAAATACAACCTGTACCCCCTCAGGTGCTGCAGCGGAGAGGAGGTGGTTGAGTGATCTCCCTCCCCGCGTACCTGCAGCAAAGCTGCTCGTTAAATATGCTCCACTAAGTGCTTGCCTCGCTCCCAGGATAAAATATCATTTTAATAACCTCAGCAATAAACAGGATACCTGCAAAACCCTCCTGGTGGGGAAAGCAGGGCGGGATGAATCGGGAAAAGCGGTGCGGGATGAAGCGGGCGCTGCACATTCCTCGGCACAAACCACCTCCTCCTAAAGGTTGGGAAAAGGAATCTTTCACCTGAGTTTTCCCCTTCCCCTCATCCCACAGCCCTTGGGAAGCTGGGATTCCTCCCCCAGCAGCACCATTCCCTCCCCAACAGCCCAAACCCTCCTGCACCTGCAGAGCCCCTTTGGGAAAGTTCTCAGGACACAACACTGGGACACCTCGGATTTCATTTAATGATTAACTCTATTAATTTATACTTATCCCACTGGGCTCTGTTACATCACAAAATATTGTTCTTTTAGCTTACATAAACGATTTTTTACCTTTTTGTGGGCTTGTTTCCCCATTTTGCTTTTGCTCTACTGTAGGACAGTTGCAACTTAACGCAAAATCAGGATCAAATCTTCCTTAATTTACATTGAAATGAAAATATTAGTAATTTTTTTTTAAAGAATGCTGTACTTTTGACCAGCAGAAATAAAAACTTTTTTTTTTTTTCTTAGTGCAGGTCTACAGATTGCACCAGTCAAACAAACATCCCAGGGACATCTTCCACCGGCCCAGGTTGCTCCAACCTGGCCCTGGACACTTCCACGGCTGGGGCAGCCACAGCTTCTCTGGGCAACCTGTGCCAGGGCCTGCCCACCCTCTGAGGAAAGAAATATTCCCACCATCTTATCTTAATCTCTCCTCTTTTAGTCTAAAAGACAAGCTGATTTTCTTTACAGATACAGATAAGCCATTCTGGATTTCCTTCGTTTCTCAGGCAGCTTCAAGCCCAACTCAAGGATTAGTGAGATTGTCCTTTTCATCCCCACTGTCAGTTCGCATTTAGTAATTTATAAGTAATAGTTTACCTTTATTTAAATGGAAATTACCTGCCTCAAAAAGTAGCTTCAGTGTGAGTTAAAAGCTGCTGCACCTCCAGCAAAATTAAGATAACTCCATACACAGTGCTGCTGCTATTTTTTTTTTTCTTGGTATGATGGTCAAGTACATTTTTATTTAAAATAAGAAACTCTAAACCCTAAATTCCATGCTGACCCCTGGGAATACAAGGCTGGCCTGGAACAGGAAACAGGTGTGTTTTTTTTTTTTTACAGAAATTTCATTTTATCATGTTCTAACACCTACTTGTTCTCTGGAGTAAATTACCTGCAGAGATTGTATTAAAGAATTTCTGTATTGAAGACTAATAATGGCAATTTCATAGTGATTTCACAGTATTAAGCATGCACCACACAGGAAAACCATCACAGCAAAATCCAATTTGCTCCTTTTCCCACACTGAATTTTCCTTCTCTTTGGTTGGCAATTAGTGATTACAAAAGTTTAATCAAAGTGTCTCAGTTTCTTCTTTAGTTTTAAATGCAGCACAGTCAGAATTAGATTTAACCAATAATTAACTAAATTGGACTTGGCTTAGAACGCAGGAAATTGAGGATAATTCATAAACGCTCTCCATAAGCAACTTGTATATTCATACAGATTTTTTTTTTTTGAGGAGTGATAACGTTTAAACAAATAATTAGAAAATACAAGTGTTTTTCAAGTCTATTAGAAGGATAAATTCTTTTACCTGCACGTAGAGAGGGCTGCACTAGGATTTTACGGGGAGCTGCTGTTCAGAGAAGTGGAGGTTGACCTGAAAGAGAGAAATGTAAATGGGAAAGAATTACAAAACCTCAGCATGAAAGAATGACGCAGAACCTTTTCAAAAGAAGAAAAAGGCATCGTGGATATGGTGAGAAGGGAGAGAGAAATACCCAAAATGACATTTTTAAGGGAAATTAAAGACAGATTTAGGCCTTGCAGACTGTGGAAGAGGGAACAGCAGCACTGAAAGGAACATTTCAAATAAAGAGGATGCAGAGAAGGCTCAGCAATGATGGGCTGGTTGGGATCAGAGCTGGAAACACAGAGTCAGGAGTTCTGTCAGGAGAGGAGTTCTGCTGTTCCAGCCTAATTCATCCCCATTTCCTCTTTGTTTTCTCCTCTGTCTTCAGTACATTAGTTTTTAGCTGAAGGAGTGTGAGTTGTTGTTTGGAGTTGCAGTGCTACCCCTTTGATTCATGTGCTAAAACAGCAAGTGCAGCAGATGACATCAAGAACTGTCTGTGGAAATGCTGATTTACTGTTGTGTGGCTTTGGGCTGAAAAAGATCCTGAAATAACAAATCTGCAGGGCACAAAAAAAAAAAAAAAAAAAAAAAAAAAAAAAAAAAAAAAAAAAAAAAAAAAAAAAAAAAAAAAAAAAAAAAAAAAAAAAAAAAAAAAAAAAAAAAAAAAAAAAAAAAAAAAAAAAAAAAAAAAAAAAAAAAAAAAAAAAAAAAAAAAAAAAAAAAAAAAAAAAAAAAATCCCCAGACTGGATTTCCAAAATATCAAAACTTGGTTTACAATATAATTAATGAACTTTCATCATATTTATGTGGACACACAGGTTGTCTTTAAAGAAAGTCACCATCCAAGCTACTGCTGTCCAAAGTCTAATAAATGAACTATGAACTAACATTTGGGCATTGTGTGAAGCCTTAAAAATAATACATTAATCAGGATGCCTAGTAGATTTTTGTGGTTACCTATTTTAACGTAACAAATAGGATTGTATTGCCCCTCCTCAGTGCATTAGAGTTGCAAGCCTACATTTAAGCCCCTACAAATCAAACTTCAGCAGCAGTGAGACAAAAACGAATTGTGCTGTGGCACAAAGTCACACCTCATGGTCACTTAACCATATTACCAATTCAGTCTAAAGGGTAAAATTGGTTAAGATGGCATCAGACACACAGCAAATACATTAAAAAAAATAAATTACTCCATCAGATTTCATTAAATTCTAAAGCAGTTTGAAATGACATAAATAGGTGTGTTCATAAGCACAAGGTCAGGGATGGAAATGGAGGACCAGGAGCCCACAGTTTTAGTTTTGGGGCTTATTACAGTTTTGATGTTGATATTCTCAGCTCTTTATGACGCTGACTGTTCTTTCATTTCACATGGAGAACACTGGCAGGATTTAATGATAATGATTACCCTGAGGAGGGAATACTCAACAAAGAAAGTTTTTATTATTATGCTCTCTTTGGTCAGTTCATGGTGTGGGAGGATCCCAAGTCAAGGCAAACCCTGAAAGAGGAGTGTCCACAGTGTGAGTCCATCTGTCCTGCACAACAATAAAATGGGACATTAAAATGTAACACTTGTTTACCTCAAAGGTGCTCAACGCAGCAGCTCTGAGAGTTTTGTTCCAGAAATACCCTCTTTGCCTTGGAATCACAAGCAGGGATTTTTTTATGTCTCCAGACTAAAAATAACTACTGAAATATCAGAGCTTGGGGTGGGACATCAAATCCAAGTTCTGCTCTGATGGTTTGAGGGCTGTTTGCTGAGAAAGTTTAATTGTTGATGGGTGTAAGAACCCACACTGGTACTGACAGCAACACCAGCACATGAATATCTAATCTCTTGCAATTGGAATCTGTAAAAAATAGGGAGATAAATGCTTTTTTAGCTAACAGAGCTCATCAACTTTGAAGCCTTCTTACACTGCTGCAAAAAAAAAACCCCTACAGAGATGTTTGCCAACAAGAGTTTGCACATCCAGCATCCTGTATTTGGTCACTGGAGCACAAGGTTTCTCTTGGTTTAGTTCATGTTCTACAGGAAGGTGTTTCCAGTTTAACAAAACACTGTGTGTGTCCCTGAGCTCTGATTAGTTTGTGACTTTTGCAAGGTAATCTTTCCTGGTTCAGAGAATCACTGAACCCTCTCCATTTTACCAGGCATTGCCTTCTCTTTTCACACCCCTGCTGTCTCCTCCACGGCATCACTTAAGCAGTGGGGGGGGAAAAAAAAAACAAAAACAAAAACAAGGAAAAAATAATCCTCATAAAATAAAATTGCCAAAAGGATATCAAAAAACCCACTACCTCCTAAATGTGGATCCTCACTCAAGTGACTTTGGGACTGCAGAATTTACGTAGCCAAAATCTGCCTCTATTACACGCATTAAAAACCAGGCTATAACCACTTGGAAAGGCTATAAAGTCTGGGGTTTTTTGTTTTTGAAGTTTCAAAGTCATCAGTATCGAGTCAGAGCTTCACTGCAGAGCCAGGGACAGGGAACCAGCAAGTGGCAGGAGCAGCACGAGGGTGAGAGCTCAGCCTTTGATATCAAATAAACCTGGGTTTAAGGCGTTTTTTATTTACCAGTTTCTTTGACTAGCTGCATTTTTTTTTTTTTGGGGGGGGGAGGTGTTTAATACCTGAATGTGGCTGAGCTGACAGGGTATTTTGGGACAAAATTTCCCAAAGTTCAGAAAACTCTGTAATGCACAGCAGAGATGTAGGGAATGCCAACAACGGGATTTATCCATTACTAGACAAAAATAGCAGAAAAATTAACACTGGTAATTCACTGTATTGTAACTCACCTGTTGTTTTGCCAAAAGCCAATTGATTATTCTGTTCATGAGATGATGAGTCATGAGATGCCAAGTTAATAAATACAGGCATCATAAATGAGGAGGACCAACACAGGCTCCTTCCAGAGGTTTCAAACAAGTGTTATTTATGATCATTGACTTCCAATGCCTCTTCAAGAACAAGGAATTTTCTGGATTAGTAAAAGAAACGCAATGTTTTGTCTACATACACAAGAGATAAACAGAAAGACAAAGCAATTATATAATTATCAGTCTGACAATGATTCCAGGCCAAGCAATGGAATGACTGAGGCAGAGCTCATTAAGCACAGAACTAAGGAAGTGTAATCAATGCTAATCAAACTCGGGTTTATAAAGATTAGATCACTGCCCAACTAATAAGGTGCCTCTTTGTAAGATTAGAGGTTGATTAATGAAAGGTGAAAACATAGGAAACATTTAGTCTGGGCCCTGGGTGGTTCATTTCAAAAAGTAAAGTTAGGAATGATTGTGGTAAATGATGGGATGAGCTCGATTATGTCCCAAAACTGGGAACTGTGATCAGGCAGGATGGGATGGTCCAGGGTCCATGTCTGAGAGGGTCTTTGTGGGTCATCAGCACACACAAGGCACTTTAAATCCACTCTACAACCAACCAGAGGGAGAAGGAAATCCATGTGGCACATTCCTGTAACCAAGTAGGGGAGAGGCAATTCATTAAACCACTGTAAACTGATCACTTACAATATTTGATGATATTCTTTGGCTCTCTCTTCCCATCTCCCCTTCCCTACGATCCCTGGAGTTCATCTACACCCGTCCCCGTCCGAGTGATGCATCAACATGTTTATCAATCATGTCCACCTGATAAAGCCTTTCAATTTGTTCATTTTGAAGTTGCTCATCCCTCCCTGTGGAAAACTGCACGTCATCCTCTCGGGGTGCTAAACACTGCGTGCTGCCTTTTTGTCAAATGTCATTCAAGAACTCCTCTGTGATATTGCTGCCCTCCTCCTTTTACAATAGATCCCATTTTTTTTTTCAACCCCTTCCATTAGCATCCTCTCATTTCTCTCCAGAGGACCAGAGAAAACATCAAATAAGATCAGTTCTTAGATTGATTCTTCAGAAATTCCACATTTGAGTCTCAGAGTTCCTTGCAGTGCAAATCAAAACAAACTTAAAAGCCTCCCAGAAACTACACGGTGAACAAGATTGAAAATGTGTTATTCAGGCCAGCTGAAAGAGATAAGTTTTTGGATACTAGAATAGAAAAATATACTTTAAAACTAGTGATATTTTAAACACAGTGACTAGAATTAATCATGATGCTGCAGTGATTATTTAAGGGTGAAAATATTCGAAGCCAGACAATATTTTCTGAATGGCATAAGTTAATTTTAGGCATAAAACTAAAGCTATGGCTGCTGGATTAAATGACAATAATGATTTTTTTTCATGTTTCATGATCTATTTGGTGTCACAGACTACCCCCAACATATACAGACTTTTAAAAAGGTGTCCACACACATTCTCCTCAGCTTTCCTACCTTTATTTTCCTCTATCTTTTTGTAGGGTTATCTCCAGCTCAGGCTGAATGATTAATTTTATATTTGCCCTCCAATATTCCTTTTGATGCCATATTAAGTGCTCTAATGATGTTAATCACATGCTGCTCCACACTCTTGTCCTTTGGGACCATCCTAAGCACACACACCACCAATCCTTTCTTCTTTTTTTTTTTTTTTTT